>NC_137659.1:5434857-5720489 GCF_963422515.1 Blennius ocellaris
CCTGTGTAGTAATGACTAAAATGGGAAATTGAAAATGTGTTTTTACGGTTTCTTTGGCAGACTTGGCTGAGGACGCAACAGACAAAAGCTGCTGCTGGAGGCTGAGGGCTTTATTCAAGGCTTGATGTTGAGAGGAAACACACTCCAGGCAAAGATGAAAAAACAAACTGAAGCTAAAAGTCTGTTCAAGAGCAAAGAAAACTCAAACTGATCAAACAATATGAACACTTAAACACAGCAAAGGGAGAAAATGAAGACTGGAGAAGACCGGAATCACATGAAGGCGGGCGAACACAGTGACGCATTGGAAAAATACTATGAACATTGGAAATGTTCACAGAGTGCTTTAAACAAACAGGAAACAGGAAATGATCGAAATGGAAATGCAAACGACGGAAAAAGTTAAGGAAACGGAAATGGTTTCGGGTTTTACCTGCTTGGCTGTTTTGATTATGCTGTCGAGATTTTTTAAATTGACAATAACTTCGTATTTCATGTTTTTAGTTGTTTTTTTTTTATTCTGCTTTTGTGCATTTTGAGTTCTCAGCAAAGCGCCTGGAATGAATATACATTATTATTGTTGATTTTAAAAATTATTATAATAATAATCTATATTATGATCTATCGAGTCCATATGAACTGTGGAATTTTATAACAATAGCAGCTTTGCATTCAAATGTAAAAAAAAAAAGGACAAATTAAAGAAAGACCCAACTCAACAAAGGTAACTACCGTATTTTCTGCCCTATAAGGCACACCGGGTTATAAGGTGCACCTACATTGATTGACATAATTTACAACTTCATTCATATATAAGGCGCACCGCCCTATAAGGCGCATGGAATAGACCAGTGGTCGGCAACATTTATAGCTCAAAGCCATTAGGTTACATTTTCCACTGATTCTAATACCCAGAGAGGTGCACATGCTTTATTTTAATAGTCTACCTGCAGCCTATGCCAGGAGGACACTACACACAAAACCTTCTTCACTACTGGTTGACAACTTACAACTACCGGTAATAATAATAATAATAATAAACTAAACTACATGAACTAAGCAACAAAAACACAACACAACACAATTATTACCGACACCACAAACCAAATATAACCCCCAATAATTGCATTTAAAACACCACAAACAGCTGCAATGAATTATGGGAGTTTCTATCGGCTGCACTGAGGAGCTCAGGTTGAATTTGTCGCTGCAAGGCATGATGTCCCATCATGCCTTGCAGCGACAAATTCATGTTTTGTGTTGTTGGAGGTTATTGTGGCTTGTTGTTGGGCTTGGTGTTGTGTTGATTGTGTTTATGCTGTGTTTTTGTTCCCCAGTTTAGGGAGTAATTATTTCATCTAGTTTATTTTGGTTTGTTAGAATGTTGGTGTGCAACCATGAGTGATTAAGGTGTTGTGCGGAGTCTGGTCCGCTCTGAAGATCCGGTTGCGAAGTTAGAGTTGTCAAAATAAAAGCTTCTGGTTGTTCAGCTGTCAAATAGCAGTCTTGAGTAGAACAATTGTCCATATATAAGGCGCACCGGGCTATAAGGCGCGGTGGCAGCTTTTGAGAAAATTCGAGGTATTTAGGTGCGCCTTATAGGGCGGAAAATACGGTACTGTTTTACTGTTTTGAAATGATCCAAAACAAGACCAAAAACAAAATACTCAATTTCACCACTGAAAGTTTGGAGTACTTCAAAGGGCAAATATTTAAAAATGTAACTTTATTTAAAACTTCATTTATTTGGACTAAAGCAACAGAACGATGAAAGCTAATATTGATGGATTGCGTTGCGTGTGTGTGCAGCCGCTCACCGCTGTGTATGCGCAGGTGCTCCTTCAGATGGTGTTTGTATTTGAAGGCTTTCAAACATTCGGTGCACTTGAACTTGCGGGTTCCTCCGATTCCTCCCGATCCTCCGGTCGACGGGGAAACGTGATGCTACGAGAGGAAAACACATCGTCTAAACCACACAAACACCAAAACAAGGATGTGCAGTGTTGCACAGCAATGGGATGAACACAATCCAATCGATACATGAAAAAGAATGGCAGGGCGAAAGCATCAACCTTTTCCAAAACAAACAAAATTCATATTTACTTTATTTTTGCTGGAGTTTGAAAGGACTATAGATTATCTTTGTTTTGTATTTTGCTCATATGACATATGGCTGACAGTACATAATGACTTTAAAGAAACACTCAAATGAATCAAACCAGTGGAACCAAAGTCTTCTGAGACGTTGCAGTCTAAAAGAAACCTTTTCTTCATCTATTCATCGATCTACTTTTGAGCAGGCAAAGCATCATGACGCCCCCGTGATCCCAGGTTTCTCACAACCACATTTCCCCTTTAAAAAAATGTATAGGACACTCTAACGCAGGGGTGTCAAAGTCATTTTAGTTGAGGGGCCACACCCACCCTAATCTGACCTCTGGAGGGCCGAACAAGTCAAACGTAACATATTAAACTGCAGATATGGACAAATGTCAAAGTCTTTCCTTCTTTTGATCCTTTTGTAACTGCAAGAATTTGCCAGTCTATTCTGAAATGTACATATTAAAGTTAATCAGATATTATTATATTTGCAACAAAAAAAAACCCCTCAGTCACCTGTATCTGGATATCATATTTTTATTCAGGATTAAAACAATTTCTCATCATCTGGACATTTTTTTGAGTTTACGTGTCTAAATTATCATTTCACATAAATTGGACACCTTTATTGTGAAAGGTGTTATGTTATGTGACCTCCACAGAGGCATTAATTAATTCTGTCCAAGGGCGGTTTTGAATGTCATTTTTGCCAATCTAGTGTTTTTAGATCAGCAGCCTCTGTCGGTTTTCATATATATATTTAAAAAAAAACAAAAAAACAAATCACATGGCGAGCCGGATTAGATCCTCTGGCGGGCCGCTTCCCCGGCCCCCGGGTCGCATGTTTGACACCCCTGCTCTAAAGGAACTGATACAAAGTGGACCAAACCAGCAGCAGGAACCACCTCAGTGCTCAGCATTGCTAAAAAAAATAAATAAATTGTGGGACAGCTCAAATGGAACGACGATGAAACATGACATGAAACGACGCAGCACGACTGAGACAATGAGACGTGGTTTCACCCTCAGCTCGGCGCCCTGGCTCGAGGGCTTTTACCTGGTCCCTGTTGCCCCGGTGGTGGCTCATGTGCCTCTCCAGCTGCGAGCGGTACGTGAAGGTGTAGCTGCAGTGCGAACAGCTGTAGTTGTCCTCGCTGGTCTCGTGGCGATACTTTATGTGCTCCTTCAGCGAGGCGTTGCGCTTGTAGCCCCGGGAGCAGTAGGGGCAAGTGTGCAGCTGGGAGAAGGAGTCCGGCGTGCCTGTGAGAGGAGGGAACACGTTAATGCAGTTTTGAAGGACGCAAAATCTACTATTTAACACCAATTATTGCAAAATGACGACTTCCTTGTGCGGATAAATACACAAACTGAGGCATGGTGCCGCCACAGACAGTCATGCGGGCTGTGTGTACCGTTTTCATCGGCGCCTCCCGTCTCTGCCGGACTCTGCTCATCCTCGGGGGCTTCGGGATAGATGATGGCTGTGTCTCCCTGCTGGAGGATCTCCTCCACAAGAGCGTCTTTCACCGACTCCTCTTCCTCCTCCGACACGCACTCTTCCTTCACTGCGGGGATGAGGACAGCCAGACGGAGTCGAGGGTCAGTAAAGCAGCAGTCAATGGAGACTCAGCAACAGGACAGGAAATAGAACTACACTGACCAGTGAATAACAGTCTAATTATTCATTCATCATGGAGACTGTTCGCGGGTCAAAGTATACATTTGTGATGGATAAATGACTCTTGCGGAGCTCTTATGAGATGTTTCCGGTCTGTATCCTGCTGAAAGTAGAATCACACATATTGTTCCAAGTTGACATAATATTATGGCTGATCAGGCATGTGAGTTATAAACCTGAACTCTCAGTTTGAAATATATCTAAAATGAAACAAATAATGAATTGACTGATTACCCACACATATTTTATGCATTTGAACATGAAAGCAAACTTTCTCTTGTGGATCAAATGTTTTAAAGATGTTGACACTAGAGGGCGCCACATGATCACACACTCGACACTGTTCACTTCATGTTTTGGCAAGATTTGATGCTGTAACTTTATGTGTGTTCAGGAAAAGAAACACATTTTAGCTTGATAGAATGTGTTAATAGTCTATGTATTTCCTCAAAATGATATAGAATACAGAAACCAAAACTGAAAGAAGCTGAAAAAGAATGAAAGACAACACAACGAAACCACTTTCATACTTTTCCAAAACATAATTTATCTATGAAACGAACAAAATTGGAGCTTGCTTTGCTTAATTACTTAGTAGGCTGAGGTTACATTGACTAAAAACTATGATTATAATAAAGGTGTATATTACTCAAGAATAATATTCCTTTTCTTGCATTTCACAGTAATCGGTATGTTAATGCTGGAGTTTCCTGGTAGCAGCTGGTTTGCTGTGCTTGTTTCCCATAATGAGCCTTACACAGAATAATTACAGCCCTGGGCTGGATTCAAATGGGGCACTTCAGAGGGAAAAAGTGACCCAGAGATGTTGCACTGACAGCCTGTCCTCTCCCCTGCACTCCCGCTCATTAAACCAAACACACTCCTCCATTCAAATTACCCTCAGGTACGACACCACCAGCAACAAAAGAGAGACGAAAACACTCACAGTTCTACTCGACACGCATGGAAAGACGGATTTACAGTTTGTAGAAATCACCTTGCCTGGTTCCACTCTCAGAATTCACAAGTTTAAAGAAGTTTTAAGACTCACTGGGAAACTGTAAATCGAATGAAAGTTGGTGTGCATGATGCATGTAG
The DNA here is from genome assembly GCF_963422515.1 of Blennius ocellaris. Taxonomy (NCBI): domain Eukaryota; kingdom Metazoa; phylum Chordata; class Actinopteri; order Blenniiformes; family Blenniidae; genus Blennius; species Blennius ocellaris. Next base: position 5,439,734 of record NC_137659.1, read on the forward strand.
TATTTTTATTTTCTTTTTTACGTTTAAATGGTCATTTGTCTTTAGTTATTATTCACACCTCAGCTATCTTGCTAATTTGATGGTTTACAGTGAAACATTACATTTTTATCTACAGCAAAACTCAAGTCAACTTAAATCTCAATGCCGAAGAGAAGTGTTCATTTTTCATGTGGGAAATAGATCTTCAACTATGACTATCAAACTAAGTTTTGAAACTAGTAGTACTTGCATAAACCAACTGTAACACCCTTTTCTCTAAAGTGTGGTTAAATGCCTCCTCTTTCACCTCACCCCTCCATAATATGGCCAATTCTTCATGACTTGTCACCTCCAGTTTGATCACGGCCTATGTATATATATTTTGGTTTTTGCACTTTAATAGTAAAACCTGATGTCTCTGTAAAATGATTAATGTTTACAATCAAAAATGATTGAAACCACAAATAATTAAGGAGAATAAGTGATGATGGGATGTATGTTTTAGTTTTTCTCTTCTCTACTTGTGTTATGTTGTTAATTTTTGTGTATCAGTTGGTATCCTTTGTAACTTTATGGATTTTTAAGGGACAAGCACAAATAAGCCTTGGCTTCAGCTTGTACCCATTTCGGCTTTTACAGAAATTGTAAAAAAAAAAAAAAAAAATGTGTGCTTGAACTTTACATCACCATAAACTGAATGCACAAAATAACATTTTTGCACTGTAACTGTAAACAAAATAAACCACTCATCCATTCTGCACCTCTTCTACAGTTTAATTTGGACATAAAATACATTATATTCTGCATTAAAAGCACAATCTCATCAACACTGACAGAGTTTCAGTTGTACACTTTGACAGTGTACGGAAGACGTGCTGCTTCTATAAGAGCTGCTGTTAGTATATCTGTTGCAAAGGAACCAGGCCACAAGGGGTTAATCCACTTTCTGTTGAGGAAAGACATAAAAACATTGATAAGAACGAGCGGCGTGGTGCCAGAGGCCACGCCTCTCCCTGCTGAGCCATGTCAGGGACAGGTGCAGCTGTGTGTGTGTGTGTGTGTGTGAGTGTGTGTGTGCGAGAGAGAGTGAGAGTGTTGGTGAAGAAGAGGCGGGCCCAGGCCGAGCCCTGTTAAGCCTCATTTTGAACACGGATCTTCGCTTCCCATGATCTCATCCCAGAGCTTTCCAGATCTCTCAATTCCCCCTCAGAGACACACATTCGTCCACCTTTCCAGCCTCGTCCTCCGCCTCCCTCTGCTCATTCCTGTGTCATCACACTGCCTCGTCCTGTTCCTCATTTTAACCTTCTCGTCCTACACCTTGTTACAGTGGTATTTATACAGCTCAGCTGACGCTCTTTGTCCTCTTATGGTTCCAATAGGAAAACCACCTCTGAGAGGGAAATAGACACGGAAGAGAGAAACTCTTCAAACTGTCACCAAATGTACCAAAAGTAGAATTAAAATCTGATCTTGCTGTTTCCATTTCCGGGCTTTAGCAGAGGAACACGCGCTAAACATACACATTAAGAGATGAGATCAGACTTCTGATTAACTGAACAAGTTTCCTCTGCAACACATCAACTGTTCTGCATACCGACAAGCTTGAGCTAAAAAGGCTGCTGTAGTCTAACAAGCTGATCATTGTGACTTCATCCACATATGACAGGGTTACGGTTGATCCAGATACTGCTCAACTTCATGTTAAGTGGTTCGACCGGTAATATATTACTGTAATAACCTTTTAAGTTTTTCTTTGTTGTGGCACAGAGTGCATGTGATGTCTGTATTTCCCCCAAACCAAACAATAACTCCTGAAAATATCTACAATCTCAAAATAGAGCCAATTTTAACGGAACCTTCCGGTGCAAAAAACATAAGAAATGTCCCAAAAAACGTCTTCTATAGTTGTTGGATTATGTGTTTTCACATGGCTAATGCTAGCTATCTTTCTGATATCCCAGGGTCTCAAGTGTTGTGTTGTGTTGCTCCTCTAAAAACTATGTTTTCCTCAAAACTTTTACAAATTGCTTGGTGGCTTGGCTGGATTGGAGCCTCTACGATCACATACCAAGAAGGAAAATATGAACAGCTGTGTCCAAACCAGAAATCAAACTTCAGTTTAAAAACCTTGTAGCTGCAGTGTTTCGAAAATACCTTTCAGAAAGGTGCTTTATGGAGAAACTGCATACATGTAAATGTGGAGCTCCTCATGTAGTCCTGCTGAGTTGTATTTGGTCCACTTGTCTCTTCTTTAGGCAAAAAGCATGGAATTTTAGCCTTGATTCACTTCACATTAAAAACGTATTGTGTATAAAAAATACCAGATGGGTTTGCAGAGATAGAAATGTTTCCTCCAGGGGCGATTGTATTTAGTCTGTGCTTGGAATTGAGATTCAGTATCTCACTTTTTGCTGTGAGGGGTCTCATGTTTAGAGCAAGCCAAGAATCAGATGGCAGCGATGCCAAATGTGAACACGCTCTCAAACCATCCATCAGCGGAGTGGCCAATTTTCTGTCAGAGGACTAATTGATTAATAAACCAACCTCTCCAGCTTTAATAGATCTGAGCTGTGACGCTCAGATCTGTGTTTCTTGTATTATGTGTGGAAGAGGGAGAAGAAATTATGGATTTTTTAAAGTAAACATTTTCCACATCACAGTGCGCTCTCTCTCTCTCTCTCTCTCTCTCTCTCTCTCTCTCTCTCTCTCAGGCTTGACTCCCTTCTTGACTTCTTCCATCTCTCCACCTTTCCCTCCTTCTATGGCCTCGCTGCTTCTCTCCACCTTCCTATTCCTCTCCCCATGACCCTCCTCCTCCTTCACTTGATACACCTCTCTGCATATTTTCCCACCACACTCTACAATTACACTTAATGCCTCACAAAAAGCCACGAGGTAATGACGACCAGAAACCATGCAACACGCACACACACACACACACACACACACACACACACACACACACACACACACACACACACACACACACACACACACACACACACACACACGTGGAATATCAGAATGGAATGAAAACAGGAAATCATGTGGCGCACACTCACTCACGAAGTTATTCACAGGCACTCTGTACACACACACACACACACACACACACACACACACACACACACACACACACACACACAGTGTCGGCCGCTCTCGTATACCTTGCCAGAACCTGTCACTGTGAGCCCAAGCTGGATTTATAAGGCAGGATGGATTGGAGCTGCAGTGCGGCCCGGACTGCAGGGGGAGTAGCTCACGCTAATCTCTCACCGGAGGACCGATTCAACAGCAACTGCTCTCCCTGCGTCCTCTTACGGGGAGGTAGGAAAGGAGTGAAGCGTCGAGACTTTCCCACTGAGGGTCTACGGCTCTGCGGCACTTCGTGACTTCCCTCAAACGACCTCTCACACGGGCACTAAAATCCTGGTGACTTTTTGGTTCGTTAATGTTTTTCTAAAGGTCTCTACTGCAGGTGCAAGTACAACACAGCAAGCACTGCTTTGACCATGTGACCCCCACGACACACACTGCGACGCATTTGTAGTTGGATGGGTTACATGAATCCTCTCTGAATTCATGAATTCATTAAGAAATATGGCAAAATATTTGGCTGTGTTGAACCCGATCTGCATAATTATACAGCGCTGATCTTAGTCTAAGATAGTCTAAGTGCGATCTTAAACTGACACAGGAAGTTCAAAGGACATCGCATTCAGTAAAAGTTCAACAACAACAAATTGCTTCCGACCACAAGCTGATCACTTTCTCAGGAACTGTTGAATACTTTGAATTAAAGCACACGCCTAAAAAGAAAGAAAGAATAACTTTCCCATCCGGTGCTATGATTACCCCACCATGCATGCCATTGTTTTCCAGTGTATTAAACCTTTATTGGATATTGCCTGAAAAAAGAAATTCTAATAATTTTGCTGTTCATTATTTTGCCTCTGCCTCAGTCCTGCATGTATCATGCAGCAATGCAGTTCGGGTCATTAACCTTTTACTGATGGAAGGATAAATTAATGTCGTCATCCAATGATGAAACAGCCAAACTATTGAAGGTTTGGTATCTTGATATCTCTATCACATCATGTCAAAATGTAGTCCATTTTTAACTGTGGCTCAGTTGGTAATTCGGGTCATTTTGTGTCACTGGGCAAGACATAAAAGCTCAGTTTACACAACAACGGTGCTAAAAACCACTGAAACGTGACCTTTTAAAATTGCTCTGACTCCATCTGCTACAGTGCACCACGGCCACAGAAAACAGTTCTTCTGCACATGCTAAGTAGATGAACAATAAGAACAATGTTTTCCTTCATACTGTCATGATTCTCAGTCCATATTCTCCTGAGAATTGGTAGTTTTAGTTGACAGTCACTGTAATAACAATCCAACTTTGTCATCTGTCCATACAAATGTTCATGTGCTCCCATTGTTGATGTGTACAGTGTACTGTTCTCTGTTAATGTCTATCTGTATGTGGTTTCATTACAAATACAACCAACAACGCCCACTAGTGGTCCTACATGCTCATCACATAATTTTCAGAATTTCTGCCATTTCCGTCTAAACAGACATCGTTTTCAAAACAATGCTGTGTAAGTAAGCGCGTAACTTTTGTCAAGCGAAAAAGCAAAAACGTCGCGTAAAGCTCTAAATGAGGTGGAACACCCGTCTTTGGTTTGACTGTACAAAGCTCTTCGAAACCTCATCACTCCTACGACAGTTCAGGATCAATAATAAACAATATGGCTGATATACAATGTGTCTACTGTGTGATATCATAAGCTCCCAAAAGTTAACTTCTTGTCTGGAGAAGTTCCACAGGTGATCCAAATAATGAACGAACAAGCTCAGCAAGCCTTTGAAAATTAATAACTCCCGGAGTGAGAGCACTTCCCCCGAACAAAGCGGACGGCCTGTCAAACTATCTATAGCAGGGGAGGAAACGGCACGGAGAGGAGACGAAAAACAAGGGAACAAAGGCTGAGGAAGACGTGAGTGTTTGTTATGAGCCTGGCAGATGAATACAAAGACCTGAAAAAGGGATCAGTGGCTGAAGAAAAGTAGTGAGAACGGGGAGTGAAAGGGAGTGAGCAGCGGTCCCGAGCGCTGCTCACACCATGTAAGGCTTTCTTCGGCAACAATGAAGCCAGCCTCGAGTGCAATATCTCTGGGTGTCACATTCTCGCCGTCTCCATGGTTTTAGTATTTCCTGCTTGGCTGTAGCTCACCGCTACCGAGATGAAGGCAGATGCTTGCGTAGGCTGAGCTGTTCGCTGGGAATCGGGGATTAAAAGGGCATTGAGGATCGGCGTAAACACGAGCCAATCAACTTGCGCCGAATGCAGACTCGCTTGTGTCTCCGCTTGTTAAATCTCGGGGAACTTTGGGAGCTTTGTTTGCAGGTTGAGGTGCGTTAGCATGAGTAAGCACTGATCTCTCAAAACTGAAGTAACTTTAAAAAGTTTTTAAAGAGCTTTTCTGCACACACAAAAAGCCAAAAAAACAAAATCGAGAACACAAAGACATTTCTTTATGCCTGTGCATCCTGCGGCGGGTGAAACTTGTGAAAGTCGGAGAGGAAAGGCGGTGGGAAGTGGATTGATAAGCGGCGTGAGTTCAAAATATGTCCAAAAAAAAAACCCCAGATGTGACGCCTGCAGCATGACGAGACTTGTTCTGTGTTAATCCTCTGGTGGACATGCAGTGCAGACAAAATCTGCAAAAAGACAAAACGAGAGGCGCTTCAGCTGACTCTACTCCCCACAGGCACTGGTCGTCCCAGCAGTGTTAATGAAGGAACTCATTACAAGGCCATCATCTCACTGATATCTCAGACAACATGCCTGAATCTGACCAACGCTGGGGATCCAACAGAAGCTTGAACCCTGACTGGACTATAAAATTAAGTTTCACAGTTTTAATAAAACCTGTATCGTGCTTGCATTAAATAGATAAACCAGGTTATGAAAGATGGTTCTGTGTAAAGTTACTGTTGGATAAAGCTTTCAGTAGCTGAGAGGAAACATATGAGCACTGGTTGGAAAAAACAGCGACATCCGAATGTATTTAAACAATAAATTGGACAAAATACAATATTGTGCTCTGGTGGGGCATTCATTTTCCCACATTTCCTTGATAGATTTTTGTGTCTAATAATATCCAACCCGAAGACGAAGCTGATCTCTGTGAACTACCAGAGCGTTGAGGATGGTTAATTCAGTGTGTTTGAATGCAAAGGTAAGAGACAGAGCAAACGCAACATCTGGCTCTGCAGGCGTTACCCGGGGCTTCGGGGAACATCGTCTAATCTGATCAAAGAGAGAGCAGGTACTCGTACGCACACAAATAATCTCACCGTGCTGGGCTCTGAAAATTCGGAAACATCTCCGGTTCACTGCGCGCTGCGCCCCGAGATACGGATCTAATAACATTCTGGTTTACGAAATGTGTCAGGCTGTATAATCACGGGTTCCATTTGGAGTCAGTGCTGGATGTAAATGATAAAACATCAAGTCGATACACACCATGTGTTTGTGTATTAGGACCCGTTTGCACAATGACGTTTCAAGTTTGTGCTTATTTGTTGGGCCACTTTTTCTTTGTAACGAATCCCAATACACATGTGACAGTACACTATAAACATTAACAATGGCACGCAAAACGTAAAAACTACGCTTTCTCTTTTCACTTGAAATCGCCTTAGTGTCTCCCGGTGGTAAACGATTGATCTCCACACATGGACTTCAGTGGTGGAGTGGTTCTCTGGGCTGTGTGGAGTTCGCATGTTCCTCCTGCATGTAATTGTTTTAATAAGCCAGTTTACAGAGGTTTGATCCTAAAGCATAATGTGACTTCGACTATTACAAAAGTCTTGTTTTTACAAAAGTACTTGTACTTAAGTAAAGATTATAAGTATTTTGTTGTTTCTTGTATAAATAATAAGTACCTCTTGCTCTTGAATCTTATTGTCTGCTGTGATGTATTGGCAGTCATGAGCAGTTGTAATCTTTGGTGATGAAAGGTGAAAGCCTGTCGTGATCAGTTGTGACTGCTGTGATCAGAGCTGACAGGAATATTCAAGCACACAAGGCGCAGCACTGACTGCGTGTAAAGAGCAGCCTCTGGGTAGAGTGCTGCATTATTCCAAGGCATGTTAGCCTGTTAGGGAACGGATTGGATTTATTGAGGTTTGTTGGGATGTGAGCACTGAAGATTAGACAGGAAAACCTCTGCATGACTGCAGGCCAGATTATGCATTACTGAAGGTATTACTGAAGCGTGTCTATTCCTCTGACGCGCCTACTTCCCTGCCTCCTTTCTCTTTCCGTCCTTCTATCAACCCGCTTCATGTTTTCCCTCATTTGCACGCTGCTGTTTGCTAAAAAAAAGAAAAAGAAAGAAAAAAGAAAAAAAAAATCCCAGCTTTTTGATCATCCTTTACTTCTGCGTTGATGTGAACGCCACGCTGAGTCGTGATGGCGTTCGGCTGACTCAAGCTTTTTTTACGCGCCAGCGGAACATTCAGCGGATGCATTCATGCACAATACGAAGATCAGGAGGGTCATTCAATCCAGAAGAAACATTTAGGAAATGCACTGCATGTGTGCTTAAGCTTGTAAAGCACTTGTACACACTCATGTGCAGTATGCTAAGCCCGCCGCCGCCCCAATTTGATTTTACTTGATAGCAGTTGTGTGGATAATCTCCCCACCTGTTCGGTTAAATCTACATGAGCACCACACATTATGTGGTCGTGGAAAAAAAACAAACCTGCCATTACTGATGTGCTTTTTCAGCTTTATTTACAGCAGAGATCAAGGAAAATATGAGGTAATGCTAAAATTAAAAGTTAGTGTAAAGTTTGTATTGCTCCAGCTTCCTGAGTTATTCCTACAGAAGTTACAGGAGTGAATATGTTTAGCTTATTTCCGCAGTGCTGCTGCAGAATATCTGTGCGGAAACAGCTTGTGTAAGCCTGCGGTGACGCTGGGGAGCTCCTGCATGAGAACGTATTAGGGTCTAGAAGCTGCCGAGAGATGAAACTGTCATAGATTAACAGACAATGCGATCGATCTGAGGGGATTCCATCTTAAGACAGACACAAATCACGTGTCGCATCCACCGCAAAGAGAACCGGCGTGCTGAAGCGTCTTCCTCTCACCTCCATTCCAGGAGCCGTTGTGGGGTAATACTGTTATGGCAGCGTCATGGCTGTCCAGTGTGGTGGTCCCGTCGGCGTCCGTGACCTCGGGGTCCTGCAAGCCGTCGTCCTCCACGATGTGTAGCTTGTCCTCGTCGTCAGAGTCTGAACTGGCCTCCAAGCCATTGTTGAAGTTTGTCACTGTGGGAAAAGACAAAAAAAACAACAACAAAAAAACATGAAGAGGTGAGGAATGATCATTACCTTCATCTTGCTTGCTTTCGATCCAGCACCCTGTCGCTGCAATCACAATCTGACTCACATCTGCGCTGCAGAATGAAGGCGATAAACAGAAAAGTACCTGAGCTGCACAGGGATGAAACTCTGTGTGCTCTGATTTGTCTCTGAAAGTTTCAGTTTGTGATCTAGGAATCTTCGATTGCCATTCGAGGTGACTGTCAACTATAAAACTACTAGTCCCGGGAGAATATGGACTGGGAGTCACGACACGCCGCCATTGTTATTGTCCATCTACTCTTACAAGTGCAAAAAAACGATGTAGTATGGCCTCAGAGACACCAATGAGCCGCAAACGCATGTTTTTAGTGGAGTAGAAGCCAGAGTATCTGGATAAAACCCACACACAAAGGGAAGAGAGACAATGGCGGCCTTGAGTTTAAAGAAGCAGTTCAACTCCCACAGATCACCACTGTGGATCCCTGAACAATAAAGTATGAACTCCGGTTTGAATCGAGTATTCTTTTTTGTAAAACACATTTTCTTTTTCTTTTCTTTTTTTTTCCATTCAGAAAGCAAAAAGAAATTACTTTGGAATTCACTTTTTTTTCAATTTTATTCAGTGATGTTCTTATATTGATGTGACTGCTAATAGAAACAATAGTTGCAAGCGTAAACGTGAATCAATACGTGCAAGGTAGCATTAAAAAAAAGAATAAATGGGAGCCAGGGAATAAGAAAAAAAGAAAAAAGATCACTTGTTTATCTGCTTCAGAAAGCAAATCTATTTTCCAGTGTGTCGAGGCAGGACGGAGCGTCGGAGGGGTTCGGCCTCTTAATGGGAACTCAAAGTGACAAATGAACAGACCGGACTGATCTGAATCAACTTAACGACAGAAGCATTTGTGTGTTCAGCACAAAGGGAGCTTGTAAATGTACGAGACACGGAGATATAGCGGGTTTTAGGCGATGATGAGCGCGCTGCTGTAATTGCTTTTCTACCTGTCAGCATGTATGCATGTATGAGTGTGTGAGTACAGAGCAAAGCTGCGCACACATGTGCGTCTCTCTCTCTCTCTCTGCGGGGAAGCTGCGCACCTCCGCGGAGGTGTTGAAGACGCCTAATGAGAAAGAAAGCTCCGGCTCTTTGTTCACAGGTGACAGGTGTGTGCACGCACACACACACACACACACACACCACACTATTCCCAAACCACAAAACAAGCTCTGAATGTGTGTGTCAGTTAGCTCGCTACCTCTGCATGCAGATCACACGCAGCTACTGTAACCTTCCTACACCTCGTCTATTACATGCGACACGACGGCGGAGACTCCAACACGGTGCCTCCAGGAGGAAGTGTGTGTGCTTTCTGGAGACGACTGCGCCGCTGCTCCACATAGTCAACGCAGAGACGTCTGTGTGTGTGAATGTGGGGCGAGGTCGACGCACGTCTGGATGGATTTAAGAGGCTGGGAGCATCACGGGGTGAGACAAGAAGAGCGGAGAGGGTGTCTCTACTTCCAGGAGCTTCGGTTTGTGATAAAATAGACGAGACAAAAAGGCTGAAGCCGAAAACTTTGTGATTGTTGAAAATTTATCAAGCTGTTATCTCTAAATGTTTGTCCCATCTTGAGAAAAGCAGTCAAATTAAAAAGGCACATTTGTAATCAAATAAAGAGGTGAAATTAAATAATATACACGAAATAAACACTTTTAGTTTTTGCTCACATTATTTATGTGCTGAATCTAAGATCTAAGACTTTTTCCATGTACACAAAAGGCCTTTTCCTCAAATATATATAGAACATGTGTAACCACACCAGCCCAGGAACTCCACATCCGGCATCTTCACCCCCACGATGGTCTGAGAGCAGCCTCCGCTCAGTTTGCATAACCTGAGAATGTCTGCCCAAATTTGTCGGTGGTCTCCACCTGACTGAGGTCAAAAAATCTGGAAAATCCTGCAGCTAGAACGTATAACAGACCAAACAAAAAGAATTCATTCAAAAAAGTAGCCTGGCCAACAACTTATTATCCATCAGGATCAATAGATCGAATGAAACAGATCTATTTATATTTTCTTAACTGATTAATTTAGGTCCTGTTTACACGAGGAAGTTGGATTGTCATTACAGTGACTGTCAATGATAAAACTACCAAGAGTGTTTGCAAAAGTTCTACCTTGGGACCTGTTTTTAAAAATTTTTTTACTTTCGTGGCTCCGATCATCGTTGTCGTGTAAACAGATGCCCAAACTCCTAAAAAGATTTTACATTTTGACTTGAAAACGTTGTGTAAACAGGGCCTTAATCTTACTTGCTTCTCTGTTTTATTGTTTGCTTGTTGATTTAATGTATCTGGATCTATGTGACTTTGCTTAACGATGTATAGGATTTTGCTCAAGAATATGCAAAATACAAAACTTAAATAAGTGTCCTAAGGATGACTGTGGTTAATCAAATTAAAAAGAAAAAGAAAAAAGAAAAAAACATTGTCCACCCTGGACAGCTGCTTCCTCACTCCTGCAGGACTTTGCCAAAGAGCAGTTCCAGCAGCAACAGACAGGAGGCAGTGCTGAGCAGAGGAGTGAAAGACAAGCAGACAATAGGTAAACTGGAGAGTTATTGTGTAAGAGAAAGAGACCTGTCCACATCATCATGACAATGTGTCAAGTGAACTGTTAATCCCCCATCTGGAGGCCTGCGGAGACGAGAGGCCGGCTCTGAGAGGAAGAGGGAAGTCTAGACAAAAGCATTCCTCCCTTCCTGCCATCCATCTCTCTGATTAAGAATCGGTTTCATAACGGGCCCCTTGATTATTACTCCCTGCTAATGTTTATTCACATCTTTTTTTTTTTTTTCCCCGAAAACATAAAACATGACTTTCCCCTGTGTCTGTTGGTGGACTGAATTCCTTTTTAATTTCAACATAAACCCTTGGCAGACGAGAGACGCTGCACTTTTACATCAAAGATAAATTTGATGTACAATTTGTTCCACTTCACAAAGCAGACGTCACCGGATAAAACAAGCAAATGAGTAATAAAAGCAACACCGAGGGAAGAGAATTAACTGTCCAGGTATGTTTTATCTCTTCACATAATTCAAACACAATTTCCGTGACATCTGCTGCATACTGACAAACACAAAAGAGCCCGGTTTGGCTGTTGTCGCATCGTGTTTCTAGGTTTATTTACTCCAAACACTTAATAAAAATCATTGTGATGTAGCAGGACACGTTAGGCCAATGAAAATGATTAGTAGGTCCATAGAAGGTCCATTTATCAACAAACATCCCTGAATTGTTCTAGTATTACCTGAAAAGTGTGTGTGTGTGTGTGTGTGTGTGTGTGTGTGTGTGTGTGTGTGTGTGTGTGTGTGTGTGTGTGTGTGTGTGTGTGTGTGTGTGTGTGTGTGTGTGTGTGTGTGTGTGTATGTTTGTGTGTGTGTGTGTGTGTGTGTGTGTGTGTGTGTGTGTGTGTGTGTGTGTGTGTGTGTGTGTGTGAGAGATGCTTTTTACACCGGATGCCCTTCCTGATGTAATCTGAGCAGCTGCAGACCAACTGCTGAAAAACCTTTTATTTTTTTATAAACATAATCTTCACAAACACTGAATCATTTTTCACCTCTGTTTTCCCTCAAATGAACCAATCGGGGCAGCGAAGACTTCCTCCGACCGCCGTAACCACATCAGGACACGTGACCACGCCGAGGAAGTCATGTGTGTCTGACACACCACAACACAGGCCTGACGAGACCACATGGCCTGCTGTGTGGGTCAAAGGTCAGCCTGCTGTGGGAGGAGGAAGAGGGAGGGCGAGGGGGAGGGACCGTGGCGGTGGGCAGGACAGAAATAGACCACTATCAGTGTGTGCAGACAGGATATCGGGCTTGGATCGGCCTTTATGGCAGGACGTTCGGAGCAAAATGCTAACATGCTAACATAAAGCTTCCTTATGGGCATCAATCAACTAACAATCCGTCAATACCTCATCAGGTAAATAGACTTGATGATAGCCTCCCCCAGCTGAGCAAGCACTCGTTTACACTCGTGAAAAAAAAAAAAAAAACCTCTTTATCGATGATCTGCTGTTGAAAAAGGCATGTGAGCAAAACGCCGAGCTGCATGACGAGACCGCAGACACTTTTTGTGTGTTTCTGTGTGTGTGTTGACCCAGTGCAGCTGTGCAGCATGGGACCTCTGCCAAGCCCCTAACAGACAATTACCCCACTGTGTGTGTGTGTGTGTGTGTGTGTGTGTGTGTGTGTGTGTGTGTGTGTGTGTGTGTGTGTGTGTGTGTGTGTGTGTGTGTGTGTGTGTGTGAGAGAAACAAGAGTGCACATCACTAAAGCTGTCTTGTCTGCTACTAGATGTGACCAGACTTTAACATGGTGAGCAGCTGCACAGAGAGCCAGCCCTCTTAAAGGGACAGTAACATTTATTTTTCTCTGATAGCAAAACCGCTAATAAATGTTTGGTGGAATATCTTTGGGTGATTATAAATCAAATGAAAAAAATCCATCTTTTTGTAGTTGTTTTTGATTGGGGTTTTTTTTTTTCTGAATCTATAGGTAAAAGGAAAATCTGACAATATATGCATAACAACAAATACTTGAATGTGAGTTTATTGTCAACCCAGAAAGTACAGTGTCGACATGGTTCAGCTTCTAAACTTTCTAACAAAACATTTTGGAAATAAAAAAAAAAAAAAGAAAGAAACAAGAAAAACTTACATAAAAATAGAGATTAACTCAGTCATATCAACTACTGTATCTAAGAATGCAAAAAAAAAAATCCTTGTTTCATGACTATAATCTAAAATTAGATATAATCCTGCATCATGACCATAATCCTCAATATATGTTGGCAGCATGTGTGTTTCTTGTTCCAGGATGAATTATTTCCAACTAAATGTCATGATTGAAAGACTCGATTGAAGACTCGAATAATAAACCTCTCATAATAAGACTTTGTTGCATGTGGATCCCAACAAAGACACAGAAAGAATGAATGATTTTTTAAAAACTGAAATCTTTCAAACCAAAGTTTTTAGATCAGTTCAAACTAGAGATGCACCGATACCGACACCAGCATCGGGTTCGATACTACATAGAGTACTTGTAACTTGTAATAGATTTCAGATACATCGTGGAGAGTATGACGTCGCGGCAGGTTGACAAGAGAGGACGAGCGATGTCAGTGGTTTGGATATTCAAAATAAATACGCCCTTCCTGATAAACAATGTTTGTCCTTTTAAAGAACAAACATATATTATATATTTATATATTTTAGCTTTTCTTATGACAGGATTTGCTGATTTAAACAAGGAATAAAACTGCATTATTTAACAGCAGGTAAGAAGATAACAGAACTAAGACAATCTGAATCAAGCACTTCCTTTTCGATACTTCTCGAAGTTTCTTACACAAACAGCCTGACGTAACATTTATGTCGATATTTGCTCCATTTCAAAACTGTGGTTTCTTTTAAAGTCCAGATTCAAATTCACTTTTTGTTTTGTGAGCTGACACAAATTTAACAGTAAAAAAAAAAAGAAAGGCCCAATTACCATCCGTGTAATGGCTTTGTTTGTTTGTGTGAAACATAATGTGTCAGAACTGTCACCATGAAAGATACACATAAAGCTTCTGAGTGCTTCAGAGATGTGTAAAAAAAAAAAGAAAGAAAATCTAATCAAAGTGTTTTAACAGAAAAAGACGGATTGCCGCATGACTGGGAATCGTTAGCTGTGTGGTACTGACTCATATTCCTGAGGTGTCTGTTAAACGTGAGCATCATGAGCTCAGACGGCGGCTGCGTCATGTCCGCAGACAGCAGAGGGGTGTGGTCAGTTCCCTGGCACAGCACACGCAGTTTTCCATGCCCACCTTGCTTTAATATAGCTGACAGCCTCTTAAAACACACACACACACACACACACACACACACACACACACACACACACACACACACACAGAGGAAAGCCCCTCAGCTCGGAGCCAGTGATGGAAGCCACAGGACCGGGGCGGCCTCCTCCTCCACCTCCTCCTCTCTCCCCAAAGACGCCGAGCATCTGCCACGTGTATGAGTGTGTTTGTTACAGCGAGAGACGGAGTCGGAGAGACAACCTCGGTGTGTGATTAATAACTCTACCGCGAATCTCTGTAATTCGCCGCGCTAAGTCACCGAAGGCTAACCTGTCTCGGTGTGTGTGTGTGTGTGTGTGTGTTTGCAGAGTAATCAGGACTCTACAGCTGCTTCCTGCTCAGCCCAGGTGCTCCATCAGACCTTTTTCTCTCCCTTTGAAAGATTGGCCCCTGAGCAACAGTGGGGACTAAAGAGAAGCTGACCACCCTCCTTATTCTGCACGCGCACACACACACACACACACATATGCACGGACACACACACACACACACACACACTTGAAACTTGACTAATTACATGCCTTGTCATGTAGCTGAGGCCCCGTTTACATGATACATTTTCAAGAGAAAAACTCTGAAAACGCTACTTTTTGAAAACCACGACCAAGATGGAACTTTCTGAAAACAAAATGTCTCCATGGAAATGAGGCGGGGGGAATGCAATCTTTCTGAAATGCTGCTACTGTGCATGTGCACCATGGCCATAGTAAATAGCTCTTCTGCACACATACGCACCGTAATAACAATCCAACTTGTCTGTGTACTCCCACTGTTAATATTCATGATGTATTGTTCTCTGCACGCATGTGTGTGTGGCTTCATTACACAAAACAACAGCACCCACTAATGGCACAACGTGAAAACTACAACATTTTAAGCATTTCTGCTATTTCTGTGGAAACAGACATCACTTTCAAAACGTTGCGTGAAAAAAATCTTCCAGA
This sequence comes from Blennius ocellaris, assembly GCF_963422515.1. NCBI lineage: Eukaryota > Metazoa > Chordata > Actinopteri > Blenniiformes > Blenniidae > Blennius > Blennius ocellaris. The sequence goes on from NC_137659.1 coordinate 5,454,981, forward strand.
ACAAAAAACAATACATTTTCACCTAAAACGTCGTGTGAACTGTGAAATGTCTTTTCGCCACATTATTTCCACAACAACGTTGTAATAGAAGCAGTTCTCTTCTCATCTCAGAAGTATTCTCGTGAATGTGGAGGTGATAGCAAACGAAACAGATGTCTGATTTAGGCTCAGAATGTCATGAATGGTTTACTTTTTTTCCAATTACCTTTAAGGAGAGAGCAGAGAAACAACAAACTTCAAAACAATCAATATTTGATTAGACTTGGCTTTGTTTTTCAAGAAGCAACAAAAATGAATAAAATATCAACAGCTCTGCGAGCTCTTTGCGCCGTACCGAGTCATCTTCTGAATGTTTCACAAAATCTTTGACTATATCAAGAAACGACTACATTGCAGCTCATCTTTTAGCCCATCTAATATTCCTTAGCATGGCTGTTGGTGGATGACCAGATAAGTTCCTGTGATCGTGACTACCTGAAGCCACTCAGGTCTGTGTGCGGGAGCCGTCATGAATCTAGGTTAGTCCCCTTGAGATCGAGGATCCTCTTTACGAGCTCGACCTTTTAGCACGCTGTCGTGGGTGTTAAACGAGGGGCGAATGATTTGGACGTTTTCCTCACTCTGGGGAGGGGGAGTAGCTAAGAGCAATCCCCATCTCTGAGGCAATGGAAGAGCTCGACTTTAGCGGGATGATTATTAATTCACACACATTTGGGGACAATTGACTTCGGCGGTGTGAAGGATTTGCGGAAAAGTTCCCACTTATCACTGTGATCCATCAGCTCCCAGACAAAACTAATCACATTTACCTGAGGACACGCCTCCTGCACAGTAATTCAAGAGGAGAGGTGGAGAGTGATCTATCATATCCGATGACAGCTCCCGGGCGCCATTGCTCAGCTGTGCCCTGCTTCGGCCGTCAAACAAGACGACGCTGCATCAACTTCAATGTCACGTTTGAAAAAGCTTTAAACCCGGCCGCTCAAACTAAATCAAATTTTAGTCCTCACATTAAACATACAAGAGGCAGAAGGAGACTATGACATTTCAAGACAACAAGATTTTAACCTTTATGAAAGGCAAAATATCACATTCACAAACATTTTTGCACGCCAGTCGAGTCCGACCTGCACAGTCGGTGACTTACGGGCAGGAGGTGCTTCGCTGAGGGTGAAGTCATTTCTCTGAAGTGCATCTGATGACGGTGTGACGCACAAGATGACGAAACACCTCAGAAACCCTTGGTGCCACTGCTGCAGCTTGTTTCTGCCGGTGGGTTAAAAGAAGGGGACTGTACTTGTTTCACCGCTTCACTAGTCTCAGTGCTCTTTTATAGTGTCGGTGACATTAACCAGAGAGGCGCACGACACGGGGAGCAACATGAGGTTCAGTGTCTTCTTCAAGGATACGAATCAAACTACCAACTTTATGATGATTGATACAGACGACTTCCTGCTTCTAATGATCAATTAGAGCAGGGGTGTGACTCATAAAGCCCGAGGACACAAAACTAGGCTGCAAGAGGCTCTAAACCACCCAGCAAATTGTTTCTTAAGAGGACCAGACACAACACAACACAACACCGAGACCAGACCTCAGATATCGGTGACGCTGTCATGAAAGATAGTAAACTGGCAATTGTAAAAATGCATAATACAACAGCTGTAGGAGAAGTTCTTTTGGGGACATTTCACTGTATTTTGCACCAGAAGGTTCTATTAAAATTGGCTTTATGTTGAGATTATAGTACATTTCTATACTTAGTCAACTGTTTGGTTTTGTGAAAATATAAACATGTTTTCATTGTGTACTCAAAAAGAAACCTGAAAGTTTTTTTGTATGTGTAATGCATAGAAATAACAGTTTGTGTTATTTGGGTGTAGGATAGAACAACATTGATGTAAATTAAGAAATATGAAAAAAAAACATATATATTAATTCTGTTTGTTTCTCTTGTTTCGTTTTCATATTTTTTCTATAAATAAATAAACACATACATAAATTAATGTTATTATGGCATTATTTTACCAGTCAGCCCCACTCAAATTTGAAATTCAACTATATGTGGCCTCTGAACTGAACACCTGGTTTTGAGGTTTTAGATTGTTTCTCTACTGCACACCTGAGAGTGAGAGAGGACCAGAAAAAAGACTCAATAAATACTACGTATTCAAAAAAACGTACAATAAAAATAAAGTAATAAAAAAGAAGAAAATTCTCAAATGAAATCAAAACATTAGTTTTTACAATTATCTCTATTAATTACTTATGAGTCATAATGAGTTATAGCCTATCATTATCAGCACCAATATGTTCATGCATTCATTTCAAAGTCATCGATAAGTAATTTCAATGAAATGTATGTGACATGATAGAGATTTAGCCCAAAAGTCACTCTCCATATATTGCTTAGTGTATTTCTTTTCTTTTTAGGGTCAGAGGTCATAATTGAGAGGCATCTGTTTGCTTGCTCAAGAGTACTCACAATAATCACACACTCAGATGTGGCGGGGAGTCTCATCAACACAAATAAGTAAAATACCTCCAAGTGGCTGAAGTCAGTGCGTGCGTGCGCGCGTGCTTGTAATGAGTCACTCTCTACAGGGGGTGGCAGCACACCGGGGGTATTACATAACTTTCTGGGCTCTGATCTCAGCCTCGTTAGAGCTGCCTGCCTGGAAAGAACCGCACATTTGACTGCACCTCTGCACTGCATCACAACCTGCTTAATCGGGAGGTCTTCATCAGTGAGTCACATTCACACCAGCGGGGTGAACGAGGAACGGGATGACGGCGGTTGAAAGCAACACTTTTATTTGGAAATCCCTGCAGCCTAATTAGGTTCTTCTTAAACTGGCACCATGAGTTGAAATGGTAGTTTGAAATTCTGTCGTATTTTGCTTCAGAAAAGTCAACCAAAGTTTATTTCAGTAAGGTTACAGGTGTACAGTTGTTCCTACAAAATGTAAATATCAGTCTTATATTACAAAAGTCAAAATAATCTATCAGAACTGTAAAATGTGTATTCTGGCATATAGACACAGAAAAGCGGGTTTTTGGATTAAGTGTCTAAAGCAACAGGATCACAGTATAACCATGTGAAAGGAGCAAAGGAAGAATAGTTTTATGGGAAAATATTGATGTATTTTTCTTCTACCGCCTGTTGGTTTATGAAAAACAGTGACATTAGCACAATAAATAGAGCTCAATCTTTGTGAAGACGAATGCTACAAGGACATGAGGGCTTTGTGTAAATTATTATAAATGCCACCTTTCTGTTCACCTCAAGGTTTCTGTTTCTGTTTTAACTCATGTTGACTGGGCACAGCTGTTACTCAGATCGAGATTTGGGGGTGTCGCAAGGTTTAAAGTACATGAATTCAACAGATCAATAGATCAATTACAAAAGTCTGTGTGTCCAAAATAAACAATGTGCAGTGCACAAACATAAGTACAGTTTCAAGTTTACAGTAATGAAACAGACACAGAATGATCAACAGTTCATTGAGATAAATAGATTTTAGACACAGAAAAAAAAAAAAGTCCTGATTTCCACTGGAGAGTTGAATGGTGTTTCTGTTGCCAGTCAGCAGGCGTTTCTCAGCATGTGACCCTGCACTCTGACCTCTGACCCCACTGGTGGCGGAGGAGGGGGGTGCAAGAAGACAAAAGAAACAGAGCTTTGGAGAGCGGGAGCTGCACAGAGAAAATCTGGATTTTGAAACACCCCTGGACGTCAGTAAAGTGTGATCTGCCGGCTGGATGCACCTCTGACATTCACGTGCCACACTGGCTTACCTCCGTCTACCAAACACACACACACACACACACACACACACACACACACACACACACACACACACACACACACACACACACACACACACTCCACTCTGTGAGAGAGATTTTAGCGTCTCTGACAACAACTGGGTCACACGCCAACACGGTGCTGTTAGGAATTTTCTCCCACACGCGCATTCATACATACAGTATAAGCACAGTGTTGACCTACATATCAGCACACGTCATGTGTAATAAAACCCGTCACTTCTCTCTCTTCACTGACACACCGACACACACCACACACACACACATGTTGTGTGTCCTCGTCTGCACGGCGACAAATATAACTTCAGCAAGTTTACAGTAAGCAGGAGGCCGTATACAGGAAGCGACATATTGGGAAGTGGGGGGGGTGGTTCCATGTGGTGAGTGGTCACTTCCTGTTTACCTTCCCCTCCTCCTGTCGTGCTTTAAAACCCAAGTCCTGCAGATTTCTCTGATTATTCAGTCCCACGTTTGCTTTCAGCTCAGTCTGCAAGATTCAAATTTGTAAAGAGAGCATCAGGAAGAAGATGTGAAAAGGTCTGATTTAATTTCAAGGCACTGAAAAACTGAAAAAGGAAAGTAAATCTGACTTCACTGTGAAGAATAATACCTATATACCTGCAGAGGAGACCGTGCGAATGAGCAATGCTGCTCATTACAGTGATCACACAATGTTTTCGCACTTTGACAGCTCAACACAGGGGATGTGTTGCAAATTTTTGGTGCTCTCAACCACTGCAGCCTGTTCCTCAAATTAAGTCTGTGTATAAAGATAGACAATACATCCACACTTCCTCTCACAGGATAAATTAATTCACCCGTTTAACTTTTACACCACTTTATCTAACTTAGCAGACACTCCCAGCAGATGGTAGACCTTGAGCTGGTACACCAAGCCTGTACTTAAAAGTGCGAGCAATTACACCATTGCACAGCCATTCACAGGATAAAACAGGTGCAGGTCAGATCCTGTAAAAACAGGATGAAAAAAAGAAGAAAAAAAAAGAAACTCAACTCAAAAACCTACTTATGAATTTTTAAACCATACGAAGGAGAATGACACATGGGTGACAACAATCAGGGGTTATCAGGGAAGTCAAGGAGCACAGAGACATGTAGCCACAACATGAATACATGAAATGTGCAGAAACAAAACCGTGAAACCCAAAAAACGTAAGCGTTACAGATGCACCAATGCCACTTTATTAAGGGACGATTATGAGTTTACCTTTACCTACTTGCCGATAATGAGTTCCGACACGACTACTTATTGAATGCCACTAAGCCTAATTTGTATGTATTACACAAACAATATGTGAACACTATACGTTGTGGTGAGTATGTCGTTCACACTGCAGGCAAAAGCGACCCAATTCAGATTTTTGACAATTCAGGTGACTCATATCCGACCTGTTTTGTTCTGTGAAAGCTCCAATTCTAATTTTTTTTCACACCAGACCCAGACCTCCATCATATGTGGTACCAATTCTGATATTTTTCCACGTGCGACTGCTTCTTCACTGACGTGTGACTGACGTCACTGATAAGCGCCAGAGGAAGTAGCCCAGCCTCCTCTTTCCCTCCTCATGTTGTCTAGATTTTGTCGGCTCATATTCAATAACCACTTGAAAATGGATCTACAAGCTGACTAGCGTTGCCAGATATGGAAGGTATCCCCCAATAGGGGAGCCCAACTCTCTTACCTTTTAACTTTGTTTATTTCGGGCTTTTGTATGTTTATGGCATGTTCATTAGAACACATACAGCAGTTTGTTTATGGTTTTAACATGAGTCCTACACAGGCTGAGATTTGGGCTGGTTTTTATTGAGGTGTGTGGGTTTTATGTCGCTTGGGCTGGAAACAGTGAGTCACATCTGGCAACCCTGGTGCTGACCGGCGTGCCATGTGTAAATTGGAAAAAAATAAACAAACATAGAATATACAAATAATTACGTCCTATTCATTGCAATACTCAGCAATATTACATAAGTGTAACTAATAGCACTAACAGTAATCTAAAAGTATTGGGATAAGAATTGGGAAGTGTTGCTGCTAATTTACACCTGTGACGAATACACTTTACATAATACATACATAGATAATTTCAGTTTAGTATATTTAGTGTATTGTGCAGTCTTGGTAAGCGTGAGGTGAAGTATAGGTTGTCTTTGTGAGTTTACGGGACTAAATAGTGCAGAGACACGCGGAGAATCACACAGCCTGGATGTCGGTCTGCAACTGTTTCCTGGCCCAAACCGATCGATTCCTCTCTCATGTGTCACCCGCTCATTTCTGATTTACGTCGAGCGAATGAGAAAGCACTTCAGCACCACCGTGGCGCGGCCGGCGGAAACTCCCCGCTGCCTTGTGCAGTGCTTTTAGATGCACGGAAGGGACGAACGTTAGGACTCACTTCAAAACAATGAGCACCCTGCAGCCTGCAGCCTGTCTGTGTGAGAGAGAGAGCAAAGGAGGAGGCAGCGCCGTCCATCACATAATCTGCACTGTCACACTCACTCATCTAATCACTCCCACCTTCCTCTCTCTCTCATATACACACACACACACACACACACTCCAGTTTTTCTGATCCCCCACACACACTCGTTTCCACTCGTGCAGCCACTCTGGCAGGGCGTTTCCCAGCATCCTCCACCACGGTGGCTGTAGAGGAGAGCTTAAATTTAATTTAGCACTACACTACATGCATTAATCTGCCGCATCAGGAGGCGCGCACACACTAATCTTCCCTGCCAGGAGGCCATCCATACGAACGCTACACCTGGATTAAATAGTTTTATACAGTAATCTATCATGGATGATTTACAGTGAGCAGCTTCTGTTTATACGGCAGGTTTTTGTTTTTGTTGGGGTTTTTTTTAACCTCCGGTGTGTCAATTAGACCAGCAATCAGAACAGAGATGCAGACTGATTAATGAGAATTCTGCATACGCTCACAATTCTCTGTATACTTCCATGTCAGAAGATGAGCTTATATAAACCAGATAAATGCACCACTTTTTTTTTTTTTTTAATTGATCAGTCGAGAAATGCCCCAGAAATGCTTATAGTGAAAAGGATGATCTATCTTGTCCCATATAACAGGTGTGTCTAACATAAGCAGATAAAAAAATACTTGGTCTCCTCCAAAAATCAGTGTATTGCTTGATGTTTTATTTATTGCTCAGGTTATTAAAAACATGATAAACGCTAACATTGGCTGTTGAGTGAAGGGAACAAAAAGTTGACTTCATTGTGTGAAATGTGCAGATACGAGTCAATCAGTAACTATTATTAGTTATTCAACATTTATTCAACACCTTTCAGAAAGGAATGGAACAAGCATTCATTAGTTGCAGCTTCTCAAATAAGTAGCATCCGCTGACCAGAAGGTTCCACGTCGGAACCGTCTTACCCTGTTTTTTACTCATTGTTGCCCTGTTTTGTTTTGGTTTTGGGGTTTTTTTTTTCACTGTTTGCTATATTATTACTTTTAAACCGGGAAGCACTTTGATCAACCTTGGCTGTTGTGTTAAAATGTGCTATACAAATAAAGTTGGATTGGATTGGATTGGATCTCTCTGTGTGAAGTGTAAAGTCTTAAGATGAACGAACAAATCCTGCATTTTGTTTCCAAAATCAGCATGAGAGTGTGAATATTTAAAGTTTCCTGCATATTGATGTTTTTTGACCATTTTACCGATTTACAGATTGGCACCAGTGTCCTATGTCCCATACTGTTGTCTGACTTACAATGCTATGATTTATTGAACACTACAACCCATATTTTCTGTGTTGGCTTCATGATGAACTGGCAATGAAAGATAGGTAGCCAATTTTTGATAACATAAATAGCTCAGCATTCATCATCTCGTCTCACAACTTAAATCAAGCAGGAAACAAAATAGTCTGAAGCATAAAAGCTGCACTTCATCCAATCCAGGAGACCATTTGCACTCTCTCACTACCCCGCCACACCCACTCTTGTGCCTTGAATCCTTTCCTACACCTGCCAGAGTCTCTTCTCGATGATCGGCCCGAGAAAAGACAAAAATACTCCCAGCAGGTGTACAAACACAATACCCCTGAGTAGGAACCAGACACAGGGTTCTGTATAATTCTGGTTGTGAACATCTACTCATCCTAATGAGTCAAACCACTCAATCCAATATTGATAAGTTGGAGGGAAAAAAAAAAAAAAACTTCTTTCTGCCAATTTGAGGCTGGATATCTCACAGCCTGACGAGCCTCTTCTCTTTCACGGCGGACACGCTGACTTGTCATAGCGAGAAAAGCACAGGTGTTAAGAAAAACTTTCACAATGGGCCTATTCAAGTGTCCCGGTAAGCCGTGACAGTGTGACAATGAGCGAGGACCAGGCGCCTGAAACTGAAGCAGCTGAATTCAATTCAGCCATCGTTAATTTTATTAGTAACACCTGTGCTTTTCTTTCACTGACATGTCAAAATGTCCTCTGGAGGGGAAAAAAAGGGCCTTTTCATTTATTGGCAAAAAATGACACATGCAAAGAAAACACCCTTTCTCACATCAACATGACATCACTGAGGCTCTTTGTGTATTCAACTTCACCTTACTTTGAAAAATATTGACTCCTTTGTCTGATTGTTGACACTTGTAAACAGGGAAAGAGCAGAACATAAATTACACGCACAAAAAAACCATTAAAAAAAAAAGAAATAGCATCTCGGTTCAAAAAGTTGATTGAGAAATATCCATCGACGATTAATGAGCGACTGACTGGCTGCAATTTTAACCCTACTGGATGAGCTGCGATTGGATGGTGGTTTTAGATCAATTGGTGAATCCAAATCGCCAGGAGGAGTGAATCTGAGTGTGTGTGTGTGTGATTGTCCGATGCTCTGTGCTGGTCATGTGACCTGTCCAGGGTGTAACCAGCCTTCACCCATAGTCAGCTGGGATATGCTCCAGCACCTGGACACGATTATTAAAATCTCAAGTGTGTAGGAAGCTTTACCTCCAAGCAGAGAGGCCATGAACCTGTACCGCCTTACTGCTCATAAAAATATTATGAGAACATGACAAGACATACAGTACATTCATTTTGTGCATAGTGAGCATGTGCAGCTTCATTACCGGGGTGTGTTCCTTTCTCCTCGGTCACCGTAATTATGTCTCTGAACACCTGAAAAGTACAATTTGAAACAAACCCAGTGGGCTCTCTGCTGACCTGCGTCCCCGCAGTTTGACAAACAGCCCGGGGAACAAGGGGCTGATTTTTGGGTGAAATATCTCTTTAATAGCCTTGTGAGTCCAAAGGCTTTTGATAGAGGACAGGTCCAGGGGCACAACCTGAAGTCGGGCAGAAAATAGCTCAAGGTGTGTAGGTGTGTGTGAGAGTGTGTGTGTCTCTCAAGGCGGCCTCGCCAAGAATAAGCGATTAAGAGGAGCTGAACTGACCCTGTTTTCTACTCGTCTGTGAGGCAGACCCATGGGGGTGAAAGACAGACAAGGTTACATAAGCTTCCCTCCCAGGAGGCACTTGCATATAAAATACAACATACAGAGTCAGTCTGATGGACACACGGACTAATTGTACTGACTTTGTACTCTGAGCGATAAATCAAAACAATGCACGACATGGCGATAAGTGGCCCTGGTGGATTCAGCAGGAAGAGGTCCAGTTTGCCTTGAACTCAACGGGCTCGAGTCGACTAGTCTGACCGTCCCTGGAACACCAGGCAGACAAAGGGGAAGCTGAGTGAGAGAGAGAGAGAAAATCAATTTGATAGCTTGCGCTTCTGTGCCAGGGGCCACACACGAGCTCAACCAACCAGAGAGCAACTGATTGAATTTACCTAAGAAGCCCAGCTGTTACGAGAGACAGAGAGACGTGTGTGTGTGTGTGTGTGTGTGTGTGTGTGTGTGTGTGTGTGTGTGTGTGTGTGTGTGTGTGTGTGTGTGTGTGTGTGTGTGTGTGCGCACGCCCAAGAAAATCTGCCATACTAGCACTTTCCTTTCTTCTGTCTTCCTTTCAGTAATTCCATTTCATGTCATTCTCCACTTTGGCAGATATGAGATTTTAAGACGGGGACATTAAATCTTGTTGGGCTTGCTAAACGACTGTGCGTGCACGTGCTCTTTTAACGGTGCCCGAGCCCATGACAGGCTGTATATTATCCTTTACATCACCTGCATGTGACTCTTTGATTTCATTACGAGCACAAACAGACTGCGACACATTGCAGCATGACCTGCACACAGTGAACAGGTTTCTTTCATTTCCAGTTTGTGGAGGCTTCAATGGTTACTCCTCTCCTTTCGCAACCCGGGGAACTACCTGTGTGAGGTTTGCATGTTTTACCAAGGTGTACGTGTGCGTTTTCTCCAGGTACTCTCCACCCACAGCCCAAAGATGCATGTTGTGTGAGCTCGCAACACCAAACAATGACTACAGAAAATGACTACAATCTCAATTAAAGCTCATTTTAGCGAAACCTTTTTGTGCAAAATACAGTGAAATGTCAAAATAAAAAAGTTTGTCTTTACAAATTTACCCTGACAATACAGCTTTGAGATTAATACTAGTTAGCGTTGAGGTAGCTATCTTTCATGGCAGCATCACTGATATCTCATGTTGTGTCCACTGCTCTTAATACTTGGGGGCCAGTTTTTGCCCAAGGGCCTTATGTTCGACACACCTCGGTTAAATTAATTGGTGACTTTAAATTGTTAGTTTCATTTCATTTCATTCAGTCATTTTGAAACAGTGAGTCAACATAAAAGATTAATTTAATCCGACAGCATTTCAGTTCGTCTGCTATTTGCACAGGAATTTGAGCACTGCCGATAAATATATTGTTATAATGAACTCCGGCTCGAGCCCATTACAACCCTGAACTAGATAAAGCAAGTATAAAGGATGGATTAAAAGACAGATTATGATCTTTAGTCTTAGAGGTCATGCTCAGCTTCTCACAGTTTACATGGAATGCAATTGATGCAACCTCCTTCTTTAAATCATCTGCATTGATAATAAGGGATTGTTTTGTTGCAACTGGCCAGATGTTTTTGCTTTTTGAACATTTTTGGCTTTGTTGAAAGCTTGTTTTGGTTGTAGCAACAGCTTTTTAACAGAGGCAGGTGATGTGTGAGTCATGTGCTAAGTCACATCATAAATAGTTTTCTAAGGAATATCAAGCTCATCGGGCATCGAGTCTCAGTGTGAAGTTCGCTGGGAATTCCTCCACAAGTTGTACTTGTTACTTGAAGGGGCAACAGGTAAAGTCAGTGAAGGATGTCAACACTGCCGGTCGGTTATGTAACGACACTCCCTGCCTCATTTTAGGAGAAATCCTGACTCACCCGCGAGGTTGCAACTCTAAAATACACATTGCCGGTCCGACCGCCAAACAGACGTTACACTGAGTCGCTGTCATGCAGATAAATCCTGTCAGTGTGATCAATCGCCACAGCGTTCCTGACAGCGTGTCGTGTCTCTCCTCCGCGCATTCACTGCAAACACCGTTTCCGAGCTGAAGCTAATTAGGCGTCAGAGCTGATGAGAGCTGGCACTTGGAGCAGAAGAAGGTCAGGGAATACAGAGTCCTTCCAGACTCTGAGCAAAACTGTGCTGCTGTGCACTATTTAGTCTCCCCTGCCTGCATCGTTTAAACGGTGTTCAGATGGTGACGGCATTAGTTAAGAACAGGAAAGATGTGGAAAAGAGATTTGTCTGAAATGAAGAACAGATAGATGATAGATAGACAGATCGTCATTGCCGTTCATACATACACACCACAGGGGCATACAAGAATGAAATTTTACTGCAAAAGGCTCAACTTAGGCTTTTAAAAGGGTCTAAAAAAGCAAAACAAAAAAACGAGAACACCACAGTGTAAAAGATATCAAACACACATTTAAGCCAGTGATAACGTGCCAACAATTCATCACAAAAACTGGAGTTGCACTTCGAAATTATTGCACTGGGTTTACAATAAATGTTATAGATTAGTTCACAGTTTAGTTTTCATACCAATGTTATCACTGATAGCATCAAATCAATTGCGCATGATTAAGGACGTCAGACCTCTCTGTGTACAAGTCTGTTTTATGTACTCACAAGACCCTCCATTTTGAGCGAATGAGGTCAATTGTAATTTAAATGACATCGAAGGCCTCGTTTGCACAATGTCTTAAAGTGAAAAAGGAAAACATTTCATTGCATTTTGAGTTCACACAACAACGGTGACCGGAGTCACAACTTTTTAAGAACACTCCGACACGGTCTCTGTAGAAACGGGGGGGGGAAATACAACTTTTTTTTTTAAATGCTGTGACTGCACACACACACCACGACCGTATTAAATGATTTTGCACATGCATGAGTAGACAGAGTAGATGGAAAATGACAACAACGGTGGCTTCCAGAGTGGCATGACTCTCAGTCCATATTCTCCTTGGACTTCCATCCCTGTACTTTCCATTGTTAATGTCTATATATCGACACAGAAATAAGCAACGGCGACAACTCATAACCTTGTATGCCAACTATGTGGTTTTGTTGGTTCTCTACAGTTTCCTTCCTCTTTCCTTTAGTTTCTGGTGCTTCTATTGTCCCTCATGTCTCTCTCTCCTGTTTCTGTGGCGCAGGGCTTGGCCGGCCACACCCCCCTCTCTGCTCGTCATCCCACCTGTTCTCCCTGGATTCCCTCCACTGCACACCTGCCATCAATCAAGCCAATCAAGCTCTCTATAAAGACTCCTGCTCGGCCTCCAGTCTTCGTTTGATTGTGTGTTGCAGTGGTAACAACTGTCTTTGAAGCGGCTTGCGGCCTCTTCCTGCCCCGCTCTGTTCCTGGCTGCCGTCTCCTGTGCTCCAGGTCAAATCTCCTGTTTAAGCCGACCTCACCCCGCTGTGTCCCACTCCTTTTGCGAGACTTCAAACTACCACATATGATGAACTTTGTAGCCCTTAGTCCCACCGCGGCTGTTGACCGTCACGAACACCCTCTGTCGCTCCCCGGTGAGCAGACCAGACCAGAGAGGAGAATCGAGCAGCCGTGACATGAACCACGTAGGGGTTGTAAAGGTCGCAACCCGGCCGCTGACTGGGAACCGCAGTGGCGACAAAGCCTGCAGAGGCAACCTCGTGAAAGAGGGAGGAGGCTGGGTGAGGAGGAGGAGGACCAGTCGGTGTGCTGACTGTCGGGAGGGGGAGGAGGGGAGCACATGGCCGACGGCCACATGATGCAGAGGCGGAGGAAGAAAAGCAGCGTGGAGACATTGTGGTGAAAGCGTGCCGAGCCGCAGCTACCTCCACATCCATGTATCTGAATACAAATCAGTTTACCTTGCAGCAGGTGCAAAGGAATGTACTTTTTGCTTTGCGTGATATTAGTCCAGCTTGAGCAGCCAAGTAGAGGTGGAAAACTCCCACGAGCTGTCTCAAACTGTAAATCACAATATTTGGGGGAAAAAGAATGAAAATATATTTTCAACAGTTAGATAGGTGTTAGGAGTTTCTCTCACTTCCCACAAAAAACATCTGGAAATAACACCAAGCCAGAACGTATTATACAACAATGATGCACCATTACTAGTGTTAAAATGCAGACTGCAGCTTTCTCAAGCGTACACGTCCAAGCCACTTCCTACCGAGCCAAAAGAAACCAACGCTTCAAACCGAAGCAAATAGAGTAAAAGTGGAATGCAACAGAGAGAAAACTAGAGTACAGTCTATGAAGAGGAGTCCAGAAATCATGCAAACCACACAAAAAGGCTGAAATCAAAGTTGTTTGTACCAGATTTAAACAGCCACAATGGAAAAGTGACTGAGAAAGCAGCTTTTGTGCAAAGGGTGGGGGAGATCTGCGATATGTTTCAAATCTGGAGATAAAAGAGGGTGTTTCCAAACAGTCTGGTCCAGAGTTAGAACAGATTTGTGCATTTATAAAGTGTAAAAAAAAAAAATGTTGTGTAACAACAGTTAAGAACCAGGATGTTTTCACAGATGCTAGATCAGAATGTGAAGGGAGGCGTGTGCAGTAGGCTGCTTTAAAAGATTAACCCTATCAGACTTTATGATCTGCATAACACACAAAGCATGAATGGAATTGGATTAATAAAAAAAAAATCAGTGTTCAATATGGATAATTTTGCAGGATTTGACAAAAGACTAAAAAGCAAAAAGCTCTTTTTCTCTGCTTTCTGGTTGATTTTTATTCATCTTATTTTATTTAGATATCATAAATCATCATTAGGAGAAGCATGCCAATCCCAGCTTCTTTTTCTGCATGAATGCAAATCTCTTCTTGTCTTTGAATTCAACCTAAATCAATGTAAACATGAACTGTTTCCCGAGGATCTCCTGGCACGTCTGGAGGAAAGTTCCCAACACGACTTAGTATCCGACCCCAGATGCCTGTGAAATGTGCCTGAGCGACACTTTTCCTGCACGGAGGAACAAAACACACCAACAGACAGGCAGACGTGGAGCAGATGACACCTATACAAAGCGCTGAAGGTAGCAGAGATTTGTAATTTGTTTTGCAGCCCCTCAGGATCCTCCACGGCTCTGCTGGAGTGACGGATACCGTTGGGAGCGAATGTAGGTCATCGCTGTGTTTTGGAGGCTCAGCATTAGAATCTGACCCAGTCGTTTCACAGCGCGGTGGTTTTCCACATGTTTCTGCACGAGTCTCTGCTCTGAATTCACACGGAACACGACTGATTGATGACTCGCGTCTCATATCGGGCAACTCAGCCGGACCTTTTCCATCACCGGCTGTCAACAGGTAAAAATATTCCACTGCGTCCTTGTTTCCTCGCCGCTGAGTTTTCAAATTAAGCACTTAAATGAGAAATATTTAGAGAGTAGTTCATCATTAAAATCGATGGCATGGGCTAAATCTTGTGATAATAAATCATCAAAATTGAGTAGTGCATAAGAAAGAAAAAAAAAGCAACAGCGGCGTCTAAATAAATGAATGAGTGAGGCTGTGGCTGCTGAGTAGGTGTATTAAAAGACCTGCAACGTGACACAACACTTTGTGTCTACATAGTAGCCTGGGAGAGTGAGGAAACTATAATTAGATGGCGAATATTACAGGTGACACAACAGGTGCTTTTGCAGCAAACCTGCTCTGAAGGTAAACTGTTTTCACCTGTTGGCAACGTTTCATTGCTCCCTTGGATCTGCTCATCAGATCTTTATTTATTATTTTTTTTTTTTTACAGCCGGAAACAATTCGGGCTCGACAGACAACAGACTGAAGTTATGCGGATAAGAGACGCCTCTTCAACAGAAACAGGCTGGTTTCATTTCAGCTAAAAACGCACTCAAAGTAAAACCCTGTCACCTTACAGAGAGGCAGAGTCAGCTGAAACTGACCTGTAACTTCCACCCAGAGGAAGGATCATCCAACAGGTATCAATCAAGTGAGTAGATTAGTGCATTAAAAAAGAAGAAAAAAAACCCAATAAAAAAGTCCCCTCTGCTTTGTGGACTGATGCATACTGTCCCCGCAGGACTCCCTTTTGACCTTTAACACGAGGCCCAACCCCCTTTCCCTCTGTCTTCCATCCTTGCTGTCACTCCTCAATGCGAGTGGGGGTGGGAAGATCTTCGGTAGGTGCAACAAGGTTAATATCCTCTCCATTACACCTTCTTTCATCTGTGTGAAACCTAAATCAGAGCAGTGAGAGAGGACCCCTGTGAGGCTGTCTGGAAAAGCCATAAAACTCTGCCGGACTCCGAAATAAAAAAAGGGCGAAAACAAACTCGAAAGAAAGAAACACTTGACTTCTCCTGGGCCCTACTTTACATGTTTATAGCCTCCGCTGACCTTTATTCTCAAGACCGCGGGGGTTATTGCATTGAAAATGCCACTCAACTTAAACCTATTAGGTTTCTAATCACATCTCACTCTTCTCTATGCCTGCTTCTGCGTTAAGAACATCACCAATACAATGGTTTTCTTGAAACATAATAGGAAAAAAGAACTACTGAACTGCAGAACTGAGAGAAGAATGACAGACACTGAGAAATGAAGGGTGGTGCCAAACACAGGACATTCTACTATAATAAGGGTATAAGGTAGAGCAGAAACATGCAGCTAATCACATAACTGATCAATAAGATATAATCAGGAGACAAATCTTTAAGCTGCAAAACTACATGATTGATGATGCGGCACACTAAAAATGTCTCTAAACTGCCTTTAGAATTAATCTTTTCCACTTTCCACTGGTCATCGAGTTCTTTTCCAACTTTTCCATCTTACCATGAATTCTATCAGGAGGCCTGGTTTAGGCCTCAGCAGGTACTGCTGCATTCCTCTGGTCATCTCGTACTCCCTGCCAGCCCCCCCCACATCTTCCTCCAGTTCTCACCTGCTCAGTATTCACATCACACACACACACACACACACACACACACACACACACACACACACACACACACACACACACACACACACACACACACACACACACACACACACACACACACACACACACATACACCCACCACCTCGCTCGCAAAAAACTCCTTGGGAAATAGGTCGGAGAACTGTCGACTTTCGCTGGGTTACAAAGAGCTGCTTAGCATCGGCAAAAGCCGAGTGGTGTGATGTGCAAGCGCATGACGTGTGTGTGTGTGTGTGTGTGTGTGTGTGTGTGTGTGTGTGTGTGTGTGTGTGTGTGTGTGTGTGTGTGTGTGTGTGTGTGTGTGTGTGTGTGTGTGTGTGTGTGTGTGTGTGTGTGTGTGTGTGTGTTGAGCTGTGTTATAGATAGCAGCCTTCACAACACAAGGTAGCCCATGGGGAAACTGTGTATAGCCGAAAGCGATTTCTGTATCACAGCGATGCTTTACAAGGCTAATCAACGTTAAACTGAACATTAAGCAGGATGGTCCTGAACTGGACGGTCAATATGCAGGTTTTCCTGTTAAGAGATGCTAAGGGATAACACTGCTGATCTGATGTGTCTGGGAAAACTGAGGTGAACTACAAGCCGCGCCGTAGTCCAAGGTATACGCAGATATGCAGTGTTTACCCTCTTTTTCTCCAGCCAGCGTTGCAAACACTTTCAACCCCACCCGACACACAACTCAGCAGCATCTGGGTTGCCTACTTTTTTCCCCCGAGGATAATGAAGCTACGACCCACAACACTCTGCCTCTAATTGGCTCCCACTTGCTGCATTCGCTGATTTGATGTGTTAATGTCTATGTTTACCGTGCAGCGTGAGGGCTGACCATCCAATCATCGGGCAGGTCGCGACGAAGCAAATATTGCTATCCGATACATTTTCGCAAAAATAAGAGACAATGAATAAATACTATCGATAGATTTTCATTAAATAGAATAGTCTTACACGCACCTCTGTTTCTGAAAAATCGTTTTTCTGGGATACTTTAAAAGAAGGCAAAAATAGAGAGTGTAGCCACTGATCCAGTGACCTCGACACCACTGGCTACAGCATGGCCAACACTTCCCGATATGATTGTTTGTGGATCTTTAAACTTCAATTCTGCATCAAAATTTAGGGAATTATTACTTCAAAAACCCAGAAAGTTATATGTAATTGCACTGTGGTTAATGTCATATTCAATCACCACATATTAAAAGGCATAACTGTTGCGTTTAAACCATAAAGACTCATTACGTCTCTTCATTTCACCGCCTTGATAGCACAAGCAGCCGGGTTGAATGGGGTTTCGAAATGAGCAGGTTCCAGTGAGTGCAGTGCCATGTTAGTGGAGCAGATTTAATTATGATTACATACGGGCAGAGCATTAAATTGAAACATCACGAAATAACATTATTGCCAGTGACTGATTAAATCCAAGTAACCCAGTGACAACGCATTATTACCACATATATATGACTGCACTAATCCCTCAGTATTGTTGAGCAGGACCTTGTTCCTGACAGATTATAAAAGAGTATGTATCCAGCCAGCAGGCTAATTTCATAATCAGAACACAGATGGAGAATGGACAGAGCTGCTGCCCCCCCTCCTACTTTACCCACTAACTATATCTCCCATCTTTTCCATCCAGCAGGCCACTTCACACCGTCCCACCGACTTACATCATATTCCTTAATCAGACCACAGCATTTCTGGCAGTGCCGGTGCAATACCTCCCATCTACTGTATGTCAGGATTTGGCAGTGGCTGCGGCGAAATCCGCAGGCGGCGCTCTGGCTCGTACCCTGGCCTGGCACGTCGGTTCTGTCCTCGCTAAATGGAAACCATCCGCTGCCGTCTGGATTCCGGGCGGGGAGCTAGCTCGCTTCGAGGCGGCTGTCACGCTGGGAGACGAGCCTGTGCCCGGTCACCATGGAGCTGGCAATGCTTAAAGTCTGAGTGTCACAAAAACAGAGCTGTGGGGCGGGTGATGAGCTCCATATGCTTTCAGCCGTTGGGCCGACGGTTCAACACAAGGCTCAATCTGAAGGCCTGTTTTCAAAGTACCGTGCCCTCACCACAAATCAGCTTCCTGTTTGGAGCCAGTTTAAGGCCCTGTTTATACGTTTTGCAGTGAAAATGCAAAACTTCTGTTGTGTGTTCGTTGTCCGGAATCACAGAAAAAGCAACTTTTTGAAAACGCTCCATCGTCATGCAGACGGGCGAAAATGCTGCAACACAAGCAGTGAATAGTTCTTCTGCACATGTTCAGTAGACTGACAATAACAACTATGTTGCCTCCAGACTGTCACGACTGCCAGTCCATTTTCTCCTGGGATTTGGTAGTTTTATAGTTGATGGTGAACTGTAATAATGATCCAAAGTTGTTTTCTGTCCATACGAATGTTCATGAACTCACTGTTAATGCTTATGTGTGGTTTCATTACAAAAACAATCAATGCCCACTCGTGGCTTGTCACGATAACTACACCTTTTTCTGTGTTTCTGCCGATTTTGGTGTACATGGACATCGTTTTCAAAACGTTGACGATAAACGCATATGCATTGAGTTTTCACTTGAAATGTTGTGCCGTAAACAGGTCCTAAACATTTCCACGCTTCCACACAAAGCATCTCAAATGATATTTATTCTATTAACAGTTTAAACAGGCATCAAAGCACGGTGCTGCACTTCATGCTTGGGCACAGGAAGGAGACCCTCCCTGCAACAGCCTGTGAAAACAGTGCCCTGTTTAGAAAGCATAATGAGATGCTACCCTACTTTTCCTTTTAAAGGTGTGTTCAGGGAAAAAAACATCACAAAAATAAACAACTCAAGGCAGCTCTGAGCATTGCAGGCATAAAAGACAAAGACATAATCCTAAGCCGTACAAAGCAAACTCCCTCGATGTATAGGCAGCCTGTGAGGAGTGTGTGCGTGTGTGCGTGTGTGCGTGTGTGCGTGTGTGCGTGTGTGTGTGTGTGTGTGTGTGTGTGTGTGTGTGTGTGTGTGTGTGTGTGTGTGTGTGTGTGTGTGTGTGTGTGTGTGTGTGTGTGTTTACCCAGGCACACAATGCAGGGAGGAGGGGAAGGAAAACACGGGGACAGGCAGGACCTTCCGAATGCAGTTTAACAAAATGTCAAGCACGTTCAGATCACCGGCCGACTGAAATGTCATCCAGGCGAGGTAGCGGAGAGGTGAAGGCTGCCGAGATGGATCTGCACGCAGCGAATGCCAGACAAATGTTTATAATTACAACTCTGCGGCCATTAACGTGCTCGCTTTTCCCACAACAGAGAAAAGATAAAGAGGTGTTAAGACCCAGATCACCTCGTACTGCTTCATGTTGGGGTTTTCTTTTTTCTTTTCCCATTAAATTGACGCTGCATTTTATTCCCATGAGAGCGTATGTAGTAAGGTGTTTCCTAGTTTTAGCTAAACAAGCACATGTATCAGTGCACATCCAAGGTGTATAGCCATAGAGGAGAATCCAGAAACACAACTAAGGTTACTTAAACTCATTCACATACTGTAGCTTCAGCTCAAATTTCAATTCATCAGACACGGTCTGAGCGAAAGTATGTGAGTTCAGAGCAGCCGGGTCTGTTAGGAGGTACTGGCCAAGGGTGTTGTCTTCCTGGCCCTAAAGTGTGGTATAATATAATTGTGCTGAAGAGCTGCACACCAGGGTAGGAGAGTTTTATATCGATGCCTGGCCGCTCTGACGGTGTCAGGTGGTATTTATGAGACTTGTAATGGTGCTGAAGCGCAGGCACACCTGCTATGCTGGGCGGGAGGAGACCCGAACACACACTGAACTCTCCGTTTGTTTTCCTTCTTTCGTGGTGTTGACTATATGTTTAAAAAAAAACAAAAAAACATAGTGGATCTATATTTTATAAAATGGTGGCAGAGACGGGACATTTTATAAAAACTCCCATTTATAAAACAGCTGTGTAGTTACACTAGACCAGAGGTGTCCAACAGGTTTTAGTCCAGGGGTCACATACAAGCAAAATTTCATCTTGAACGGCCTGGACCGGTAGTACCATAATAACTTTAAAGGTTTTCTTTGTTGAGGCACAGAGTATACATGAAGAAAATGTCTAAATTGTCCTATAAACCAAGCAATTACTTCTGAAAATGACCACAATCTCATCATAAAGCCAATTTTAATTAAACCTTCTGGTGCAAAATACAGTAAAATGTGCAAAATACTTGCATGTGTTTACAAACTCTGATAGCATGAATTTGAAGCTAATGTGAGTTTGTTATCTTTCACAGCAGCATCACTGATATCTCAGCGTTGTGTTGTGCCAGCTGTTGTTTTGTATTTTTGTGACACAACCAAATAACTACTCAAAAGTCAATCGAACCACAACACATCTCCATTTAAGAAGGAAAAATACTCAAGAAGACAAATTGAAGAAGATATTTTTGGTGCTTTTGTTCACAGAATAACTTGAAACTAGTTGTGAATGTGAAGTTAAACTGACTTTTTCTTTCCTATCAACAAGCTGAAATTGGCACCTCGGCATCTTTTTCTCTACACGTTGGTGAGATCCACTCATACTAGACGCCTGCTTCATGAGAGGAAAACAAACAGCAGTGATGAAACTCAGTCAAGCTGTGAAAAGCGCTGCTCTGCTCCTGTTCTAGTTCTCCAACACCCATAGCCCCAAAGAGGAGTCCACGGCCCTGTCGGGCCCTGACTTAGATTACATACATGATGAAGGCAGGAAATTAAAGATTTTGCCGGTTTCCAGACATCAACTGCTCACCTGGAGAAATATTGCTGATCCCAACTTCTTTTAAGAGAATAATGACGGTTTGTTTCTCATCAAGCATCAATTAACACAAGGCAAAAAAAGATCACCACACCTTTGGCACTAAGAAATCTACATTAAATCCTATGATGTAATTTTATTACATTTTTTACCCGACAGCAGAATTTAAGGAAACTTCCATTTTAAAAAGGCACTATTTTCATCTCGAACACAAGGTCGCATGTAGAATGTGTCATTAAAAAAAACCTATAAAAAAAAAAAACCTACATCCACAATAATGCAAAACCGACTGAACAAACAACAGCTGCTGCTCCCAGTGGTTCGAAACATCATTATGCCAAGTGGACATCATCGACCAGGAGACGCTGTAATCCTGCCCAGTCTGAGATGATAACAATTAGTAGATAGTGAAAGCTTCAGGAAGTCAATGGAATGTGACGAGCATGATCACATGGATTCCAACTGTTTTCTGATTGTCTTTGCTATTTTTTTTCCCCCCTAACTAAAAATGTAATTTTATCAACAAACAAACAAAACAAAAAAATACAATGCCAGGAATGTCTCTAATGATAATCCTGATGAAAGTGGTCTGGCCTTATCCAACAGGTCTTTGTCAGTGATGACAGAGGAAATGACAGCAACACAAAACACACAAACAAAGAGACGAGAGAGTCTCCGCAGTCGGCGGTGCTCATCTCTGGTACACGGAACAGCTGACACTTCAGCAATCAAGCTGCAGAGGCAACGCCGAAGCCAAAACTGCTTTGATCAGAGAAAATCTAAGTGGATAAGTACGGTGGCTTTCTCAGAGGCGGCGCAGAAGACTGAGTGTCCTATATCCTGAATGCTCAGCCCGAAAGAGAAAAAAAAAACGATTGCAGGGAAGCAGCTGGCTGGATGTGACAGAAATGACAAAAATGTCATAAATAACGGCAAATTGGAGTTTGATCTCATCCAGTGAAGTAATGCTCAGTACTCTGCCCATTTTTCCACATTCAGACCGATCATTTCCTCCCATGCTAATTGTGTATTATATTAAAACCATTTAGAATAGAAACATTATCAACAGTGAAATGAAAAAAACCAGTGTAGAAAGATCTAGATGCCATATTCATCCATGAAGCAAATACAAACAAAAAACAGTTGTACAGCTGTTATCAATTCACGTATTAACTACACCTACTTAATCCAAGTTTGGGTTAAAGGACACACCTCCTGCTTCTAATTTAATCAGCGATTAAACAAACAAGCGTGACTCAGGATGTGGTAACCCACAGGTACAACGTGTAAACTGTGCACAGAAAGATCCGTCCAGCCACTTGAATCCGAGTTGCAAACCACTTCTCCGTCATGCAGTGTTTAGCAAAAACCTGAAAGTATCCAGGAAAAACAATTTATTTCCTGGGTTTTATTCCTGTAAGTACTGGAACTTTATCAAGCTTTTTTTTTTCTTTTCTTTTTTTTTTAATGCTTGTTCGATTACGTAAAGCCCAGCCTTGTTCCAGAGTAACCCAACGTCTGAACATGCTACATGTTTCACAGCACTACAGGTCCAGAAATAGCTGGATCGGGTGTCTTTCATTTGACGTGTCCAGAGAATGAAGACACTCAACAAGTGCCGAACAAACGTCGGGGCCTCGCCCACTCATCCGTCCCCTCTACCAGCTCTGCCTGAGCCAGTTCAGCTCAATTTGGTTCTGCATCAACTTTGACTTATACAGCCGCTTAACTTCCACTGCTTCAGCAGTCTCAAAGTGCCATAAACAGTCAGTCATGTTCAACATTACACACAGACCCCGAGTCCTGCTCAAGAGCACATGGGCAGGGACAGATGGGAAACTGAGTTACCACAGTTAAGATTGCCCCCCCCAGAATAAATGATGTGAAAAATGCACCAGAAGGCATCTTCAAAATGTTTCTAACGCTTTTCCTGTTAACTGATAAATACTCCAACTCGTGTTGACTGCCAGTTCTTCTCCTCTATTCCGAGCCTGAGGGGCAGCAACAGTAAACAGAAACACTTCGTTGGCAACGCAATTCTTCCCAGAGATCTGACGTCAAAGACCACACTGGTTTGGACTTTCTGGATTGGCTATGGCCGTCGTCGTATGAAGTGGCGATAGCGGAATAGCATGCTCTGTGGTTGTGCAGTGCGACTTTCAGCCTCTGTAAACACCGTGCCAAAAACCACGGCGGAGTGCTAATGCGCTTATTGTCACAGCTCTGGTACAAACGTGTTGCTTCATGCCTTCAGCTCATCAAAAAAGCCTGATCGCTCTTCTCACTCGGCAAGCCGCCTCAATTACAGGAGCTACTGCCACCCCCCACCCCCGACATCCCTCCATCCATCCAGGCTGGCTGTAATTCATCAGGGCTTGGTGGCCTCCATTAGCGCTCCTCCGCAGGGACAGGACAGCCTCTAAAGCACAACATTCAGGCTGTGCGCTGGGGCCCCGCACTTTACCCTAACAGCTTCATCAACTCTGCATCCCTGGAGCCTTACACACTCTCACACCAAGTGTATACACACACACACACACACACACATCTCTGGAGAGCCCAATTAGCAGCCATCACCTGTAATTCAATAACAACACTCCTTTTCTTTCAGCCACTCAGGCTCCTTCTTTCATTCAACTGTGAATTTTGTGTGATTTTAAAAAGCGGTTGGTGCTTCACGTTCTCCTCCAGCAACAAGCAGATCTATATCCACGCTGACAGTTTTACAGACCTAAACAGACCTGCATATTCTGTCTTCCACTCCGTCTCCCTTCTGTTGTTCACTTTTTTTTTTTCTTCTTCTTCTTCTTACAAGCAACATATATCATGGCGCCCACCCGGCACCACTACAAATCAAACCTACGGGATGGATGAGGAGGCACAGGGAGAGTCCGCACAGCACACCTCTACTCGGCTTATAATCAAATCCTCTGTTCCACGCCGGAGTGTTCAGCCGCCATCTGTGCTGCGTGGTGCGAAAGGAAAGCGAAGAAAAACACGACCGTCTCCAACTGCAAACACATACACCATCCCAGTAAACAAGAGAACTGCAGCCTGCCAATTTTAATCAAACCCAAGTTCATTTACATAAAGGAAATTACTGTATTTAAAATTAGACTTGCCATGACCCAAAAGTGCAATCCTTACACCTTTTTTTAGGAAAGCGACATCCTTCAGTTGGAGGTTGCTGACTGGGAAGAATTAAGAACAAGCCCCCAGTCCATCACAGGGACACGTCAAACACATTCAAACTCAATTTAGCTCAATAATCAACCACAATTACATTTTCTTTGGATTGTGGGAGGAAACCTCAGTAACCTCAAGAAGATTACCAGCCAACATCAAACCACAGACTTCACACTGAGAGGCGACAGAGCTAACCACGACACCGACCGCTTCAGACACAACAGTAAATTAATGAGTCAGAGCCGTCAAGAGTTACATTTTTGTGCTCCACTTTGGTCCCATTTCAAATGAAAGTGCATCATTTTTGTTTTACTTCAGAAACGTTTTGTCTTTAAAACTGCACAAATGCTGAAAAACGATGTAGTAAGCACGCCAGGCCACAAGTCGGTGCTGTTGTGTTCTTTTATTGAAACCACACACACACTATAAGCATTAACAATGGCGATTGTTAATTCATTTCCGCCATCCATTTCTTCCTTCCAATGTAATAGTTGGTTCCTTTTCCTCTCAATTAATACGAAAAACTGCGAGCAATTATATAGAAATAAAGCAAATGCATTTATGTAAATTATCTATAAGTATGTTTATTGACACTCAATTTAAAAAGTGTATTCAAGTCTTTTAATGTTTGTTCTTTCAAACGTCCAAAGAGACTTCTTCAGGAAGTAAACAAAAAAAAAAAAAAGAGAGAGAGAGAGTGAATCAAAACATATGTATAAAATGACAAATAATTCTTGCAGTGTTCACAACAAATGTATGTTTCTAACAGGCGAACGGCTGCAATGCAAAAAGGGGAGGGAGGCGGCAATAAATCACTCTACAGTGCCTCTTATCTAATTATCTATTCCACTCCCACCTGTCCTGCTGCTGCTGTACCCTCTGAAGTCTCCGGGGGGTCTTTAAAGAGTCAGCCCCCCACAACCCGCCCGTCCAACGCTCATGATTTATGCTTCCTCGGACCAATAAGGCTGCTGGACGGGTTGCCTCCTCTGCTCCCTACTGGAGATTTACATCCCACCTTTCTTTTGTCTGTTTATCAAGCTTCAATCAATCACGAATAAGTTGGAATAATCAAACTATTAAAAAAAGGTTGTGCACACTCGCCTCGCCGCAAGAATATAAAGTAGTTTTATGACATTTTAATTGGTAAAGTTGCAAATGCAGAAAACACAGTTGAAGATACTATTTTAACATATTTAGTTTCCTGTGGAAATGACATCGGCAAGTAAAATACATAAAAAATATTAGTAGATCCTGCAAATGACTGACTGCACTCCATCCATGTCGTCTCCTACTTATTCAACTATTTATGTATCGACATTTCTTTTACCTATTCTTTCATTACTTCTGTATTCATCATAGTTTTTATTTCACCGCTGACATTCTCTGTGGACGGCAGAGAAAGAATTTCCTTGTTCACACGAAACGCGTTTTTTTTTCTGATGTGAAAAACAAAAAACTGAATAGAATTTAAAACCCTCAAGTCACCAGACTGCTATCATCTCTGCAAATCTGCTGAATCGACCCAGATAGAATCGATAATGATCCTAATTCGAACTTAACTACATTTTCTTACATTAAGTTACTACTTACAACACATTCACAGACCCCGTTGTTGTGAGCAGCACTGAACATGGCTTTTCAAATGACAGTCATTATTCATTAGCTTGTATGTTTGATGAACAGTCCAAAAGTACTAAATAAAATAATTTTTCTGTATAATCAACGGATGACACATTCATTGGAATCACTGCGTATGTGAGTTGACAAACCCAAATTTGATAGGATGAAAGGAGACGATGCCCTGAACATCAAAACAGATCACCATCGAAGGTAAAGAACTCTTTCAGTTCTGTATTGAAACAATTAAACGGGTCAAAGTTAAATCTGAAGGTGGTCTTCACTGTTTTGTTTCAGCCGGCTCTTTCTTTTTTTCTTCTATCACTTCCATCACTCCTCGCCTTCTCAGCTCTGTGTTTCTTATCAGCTTCCCTACACCTGTTTCTTTTGGGTTTACCTTTGAGATGTGTCCCAATTTTATAAGTGGAAGCAAATCAAAGTGAGTAGCCTATCACAGGCGGGCTGCTTCCCACTTCAATGGCCGACACGCAGGAGATTCTGACGACCGAGCCGGGCCTGCGCCGCGCAGCACCCTCTGCTGCGTGCCTGGAGGCGCTCGGCAGCTTCGGGCCGCGTTCTCACTGCTTCTCCTCAGCCTCTGTTCTACATTCTCCGCCAGCTGGAGAGAAAAAAGAGGGAGAATAGAGAGGATGGCAGGGTATGCAAATCGTCGCACCACCAAAGGAGAGGGAGAGGAGTTTCCCACCGGCAGAGTGTGAAAGAGTGCTCCCCCCTCTTCCCCGCTCTCACAGGACTTTGAATGGGACCCTTTTCTTTTGATACACACAAGGCCGCGCACACTTGTGCACAATCCCACAAACTCACAAATTAGCTGCTTTTTGTTTAAATATTTAGCATCCCCTCAGACACTTTGGTCAGCTGCAGCAGGAGAACCGGGGCCCTTTCTCCACAGATCCGCCTCTCTACCTCGGCGCAGATTAAAGTTTTAGCTGCTTGGGGAGCCGCTGTCGATGCATGAATATTCAGGTGGCTGGATGTGAAGGATGAAAGGCAGCAAGGCAAAGCAGGTTACTTGTGGAAATGGGTTAGGCCACCTTAAAGAAAACAGGAGTTTGGCAGTTCCTGTCAAGATTTGAACGCAGGTGCTGGAGGTAAATTTCAGTTCTGGTTCCACGTTTGCTTTTGTTTATGGCGTAGGTGGCACTCCGAAAAAAGCTTTCTCTTCGTGGCATCAATTTGTTACAGCATTGTAAGTTCAGAGCCGGATTTGGATTCAAGATAATCTTATTCTGTTTCAACATTGCATACTGTACAGAGTGGGAAAAGCTGAATCCTCCCAAGCTCTTTTGCATTTAAACTTTTAATCATTTTCTTAAATTGTACTTTGCCAGCCTGGAAAGTGAATGTGTGGCATGATTATACAAAAGTATAAAAGTACTTGTCTGAAATTCTGCATTTTGAGAAAACTCTGTCCTATCACAGGTGTGTTAAACATAAGGTTCAGAAACTGGCCCGCAAGAAGCTCCAATGCAGCCAAACCACTGAGCAAATTGTCAAAATTTCAAAGAATTTTTTAATAACAAATTTCTTAAGATTAGCAGAGACGACAGAAACACTGAGACCTGTGCCGCCGTCAAGTGAACGAGCCTCAAAGCCATGCTGTCACAGTGAGTTTGTAAAAACACCCAGAATGCAACAGCTATAGGAGAGGAATTGTTTTGTTTTTTTTGACATTTCACTGTATTTTACACCAGAAGCTTTCACTGTGAAGTAAGTAAGCAACAAAATAAGTAAGTGAACTTTACTTATATAGCACATTTTTTTCAGATATGGGTCACAAGGTGCTTTACAGCACAAAAAAACAGAAATATAAAACAAATCATCATCATTACAAGGGGTTTTATGTCAAGATTGTGGTCATTTTCTGTCATAATTGTTTGATTTTGTGAAAATATAGACATTTTTATCATGTATACTCTGCACCACAACAGAGAAACATTAAAATTTAAACCAAAAGCTATATTACGGGTCCAGACCACTTAAAAGGAAATGGTGCGTATTGTCCTACAATCCTGTATTTGACACCCCTGAATATCCACACTTAAAATGCACTAGAACCATATAAAGAAATCCTTCGGGGCATGGACACATATCTAATTTAATTCACCGTGTTGTTTTGCTTTGAGACAAGCCAGCTATTAATATCAAATCCCCCCCTTTACATACTTTTCTCTGCAAAGCAAATCAAAAGCAACAATAAAACTGAGCATCCCCATTCAGCGCCTCAGCACATGTGCCTCATGCACCTTCTGCTGCTACACGGCTCCAGGGCTGCCCCACTGACCTCTGACCTCCCCGTAGAGGACACGGGAGGGAGGGAGGCAGGGGGGCGACGGAGGGAGGGTGGACGCATGCTTCTTATTTATTTAGACAACTTAGTTCAGTGCAGTCCCAATGACACATCGAGTTGCTCTCGGTTTCACTCTAAATCAGAAGGCAGAGCACCATTCCCTTTCCTCCTTGACTAAAAAATATGTTTCACATTGACTGTACTTGAAGCGTGAGGACAAATTAAACCTGTATGACAGAAAGCAGGTCTGCACCAGGGAATGTTTTTTAGTCATTTGTCATCTGACTCGGCCTGTTTTTCTGAATATGTGATTGTCATTGTAGCTGCTCTAAACTTTCCAGTGGATATCACTGTCAATAAATGCTTATATCTGTTTCAGTCAGGGGTGTCAAACATAAGGCCCATGGGCCAAAGCCAGCCCACGACAGGCTGCAATCCAGCCGAACCAAAAAGCAAATGCTAAACATTCCTTAAGAGCAGTGAAAAACAACACAACACAGACCTGAGCTGAGATATCGGCATGAAAGCGAACAAACCCGCATCAGCCTTCAAAGCCATGAGTTTGTAAAAACATAAATAACTCAACGTCTGTCTGAGAAGTTCAACAAACAGGTTTCAACAAAACTGCATTTATGTTGTGATTGTATTGATCACAATTGGTTGGTTATACAAAGATATAGACATTTTCATCAGGTATTCTACCTGCCACAACACAGAAATACTTCAAGGTTATTATAGCACTATTTTACTGGTCCTGGCTGCATGTGGCCTCATCAATAAAATGTGTTTGACACCTCTGGTTTACGTAATCATAAAACTAATCAGATAAAGTCGTCCATTTGTATTTTCTGTACTTTATTTACTTACATTTCCCCAACTTTTCATGAACATAACTATACTTCTTCAGAACAAGTTGCTGAAGAAATACTCGTCAACACTCAAACCGAAGTGAGAATGCTACCCAGAATAGTAGAAAACTGTTAAAAGGGGGTTTATTTTGCTTCAACCCATTATATGTCTTTATTATGCCGCATTGAGTCATCTGCTTCAACTTCCCGTGGCTGATCTGTCAAGGTGCCTTTATCAGTCGGTGTCATCTGATTGAAGCGCAACAGTGTCAGAGTGAACTGCAGAGTTTTACCCTCACAGGGACCAAGTTAATGCATGTAAATCCACAAAGAACCCAGGCCTGTGTTGTTATGCAAAGCCCGAAGGAAAGTAGCAGTTTCCCACCTTGATGCTAACACACGGCACAACACACACAAACACACACCATCCAATTAGTCACAGCAGCAGCAGCAGCAGCATCAGTAGGCCTGATGCACCTCCCCCTCAGGACCGTAAAAGGGAACTGGGAGGGGTTAATGCTGACTTGGTAAAGACATCCTAGAGTGCTTTGTCATTCCACAGGCCCATTTGTGCAAGGGAAACACACTCTCTCTGTCTCTCTCGCTCACACACACACACACATGCAGCCTCGGGTCTTTTAACACAAGGAGAAAGTAACCTGACAGATCACTCGTCATGGACCAGTCAACAGTTACTGTTGACCACAGACACTTCAAATACCCGCTGAACCGTTTCCCCTCACAAACAGCCGCCTACCTCACAGCCGCTAAAGGTGGACGTGTGGATAAATATTCATTTAGCACTCGGGTCACATCAGACTGGGGAAAAAACAACAAAAAAAAACCTCCAAATAACATGAGAGAAAAAAAATCCAAGATAATGCTGCAATAACAAGCTGGATTGTGCATAACCGCATTTTCCAAATGCAATCATAAAGCACGATAACATCAATTATTTGACAGACTAATCTTGTGAGTGCCGGGGTGAATCGAGGTGATTGTGAGCCATATCAGCTGCAGCACAATGCTAAATATTACCTCAGAGGCAGGGACACTCACATGACTCCTGTTCCCTGGAAAAGGAGCACCTTAGGGTGACCTCGAGGCCATGGCTCGCTCATACATACAAAGACAAAACAGCCCTTTTAAAACATCCTGTAGCTTTTATATCCAACCATCATTCACAGGAAGATGGTGGATGGTCAGAGGTGCGTTTGTGGGGCCTGTGGAAATGAGCTGTTACATTTCAAGGGCTGATCCTTTTGGCAAATCCAGCATTAAGTGCAGCTTCTGAACCTTAAATTGCAAGAAACCATAAATGACTTAAATGTAGATTGTAAAAGGTCAAGGTACTTATAAGATGATGCAAAAAAAGAGAAACCAACTCACAGTATTACGGCTTTGGAATAAATACACCGTGAGACAAATTGAACTTATCAAAGTTTACGCGACAACATTTTCAAGTAAAAAAGGAAAACTTTCGTCGTCTTTCGGGTGTAAGTTTACCAGACAATGGTGCTTTTTTTTTTTGCCTCGGCATCAAATCAGAGCAATCTTATCAAAAAGCCTGTTATACCAGATATTAAGCAGCAGTCAGAAGAGTCCTGAAAGCTCTTGTAAATATAATTTCCAGTGAAAATACTGCCTCTAGTGCACATCTGCCTTCTAAATACACCAAGTACTGGAGATCGTTACACATTTATGACACAGAAGAGCATTTCTCGTTATCAACTCTCCAAAACAAAATTGGCTCGCACAAAAAAAAAACAAGAAAAAAAAAACAGACTCCCAAGTACAGTTTTCACCTCTAGAGGACAGAGACCTGGCCTGCTCTCCATGTTGGACTGGTCCAAGTCCGGGAGTACGCCGCTGTGTTTATCCTGTCAAGGTATGTTACCACCAGGCTGCATTCCTGTAGTCTCTAAATTGCAGTGTTAGATTACAGCCCAGCTGAGAGTGCATTGGTGTACACACACACACACACAAACATGGGAGTGCTTAAAAAGTGCCGGGTGACAAAGGCTTGAGGGCCCACACCTGCCATTTACAGTAGATCTGCACGCCGTGTTGGCGGAGCTGGCAAAAACTAGCGTCACACTGCCAGCTCTGCTATTTTTACTGCGCGGTATCTGTATTGTATATATGGGTATTATGCACTGGCCATGCTCCAACAACTTATTCCATTATAGGGAGTCATTTTGTTACATCGCATTGACGTATAAAAGAGAAGAAGAAAAATAAGGTCCTGTCCGGGTCTCTGCCGAGCTTCCATAATGTTTACAGTTGCTGCCTGGTGGGAAATAATTTATGTAGCAAGCCGGAGCAAAAACAGGCCTCTGCCAACAGCAGGCGGGTTCGGGTTAGTTTTCTTTCGTTGATGGAGAAGACGACTTTTCAAGTTTGATAAGTAGAACATGAGGGTACAGACACCTGCAAGTTAGGTTGCACTCTTTTGAGTAATGTGGATCTTAACGTAAACTTTGAAAAATGTGACCGACAAACTGCCTTAATAAAGATATCCGACAATGATCTGACTCTCTCTCCTTTTCAATGTGCTTCTAACTCATTAAATCAGGAGAGAAGTTACCACAGCAAACAGTCAATGATTAGCTTCAATTACATGGTGTGGGAGCAGATTTGTTGTGAAGTCTGTCCTTAACCAGCGATGGTAATGGATCACCTGCTCCATTTGCTCCACTAATGTGCTGGTTAACAGTTCAGGTTCAGTGAAGCAGGACTGAGCCAAGCCGAGGCTCGAGCCACAAAACCTGAGAAGAACATCACACTGCAAGTTTGGGCCAAAGAAAAAAAATAACAGATGTGACCATGGTTCTTCGGAAAACAATGCAAAAGTAATGCAATGTCAGATTTAATAATGCAGCTGCCAATCCTTTACAAATACATCTCATTATAATGAACTCCAGCAAAGTATACCTTGAATTAACATAAACTTCCATTTCAAGCTTTGTGACAATATCAAGCAAGACTAAATATTGTGGCCTTTGTAAATGCAGAATATAAAGACGGACCTTTTTACACAAATGCACCCAAACTGCATGTTGACAAAATGGAAATATTTACTCTTTGGGTTGTTAATAACACAGACTACACAGTGTGAACGTATCTTATGAGTTTTGGTAATACTGATGATTTAAGGAGCATCAGGTTAGGCATTGATAAACACAAATGCAAGTCATGATACAGTTACTGTAGTGAGGTTTCATAGAGACCCTAACCTTAAACTATATCAAGAAAAACAAAATGCTCTTTTTCCTATATACAATCATACCACAACACCATTTACAGCCAGCAATATCAAGTGAACAGTCCATTTGCTCATTTTCTAATTGAGTGTATTCCCCTTTGATGAGTAGATGTGTTATTGGTTATGCAAGTAATATGAGCTTGTGAACTATTAAGGGGATTACAAGGTCACAATTAAAGCGTTTCTGACAAAATCCGCAACCGTTTGCCTCATCGTGGTGATGATGTCTGTCTGGAGGTCACATGCTATAAACATCGTCTCCGGAAAATCAAAAATGCAACGTGGACGTGAAGGAGATTAAAAGTAATAAATAGATATGCAAATGAGAGAAGAAGCGGAAAGAGGAGAGTGAGCAGAGGGCGAAAAGCTTCTGCGCACTGATTCTCAAACACCTTTTTGCCATCTTGATTGTGCGCCTCCCTCCTGCACAGGATGCGCACCTTTCACATCCTGCGCCCCTCAAGCATTTCTAATTAAAAATAGGACACTGCGATGAGATGAAGCGATTGTTCTCCTGCAGAAGACTGCACCTGTGCACGGTGGTCATAGCGCTGAGAAATCGCTTTATAATACACCTTTATAGGTGTTGCATCACCTTGCGTATACCTGGCTGTCTCCGGTCCAGGAAAAAAAAAAAAAAAAAAAAAAAAAAAAGCAGCAACCCCGCCTTCACTGCAGTGATGGTACTGACCGACCGCCATTCCCCTCACGGCTCGGGGGGGAATTGTATAACAAACAACACAATGGATGTACACGAGTGGGTTTCGAAGGGGGGATAATGGGGGCAGAACCACCTTATGCACTGATGTCTTTGCAGGGCTGATACGAACACACACACACACACAGACACACACACA
This sequence comes from Blennius ocellaris, assembly GCF_963422515.1. NCBI lineage: Eukaryota > Metazoa > Chordata > Actinopteri > Blenniiformes > Blenniidae > Blennius > Blennius ocellaris. Next base: position 5,488,078 of record NC_137659.1, read on the forward strand.
CACACAGCGCGCATGAAGCTGCAGGGGGGTGCGCTCGACCAACCGAGCGGCGAAAACACGCGTAAAAGCAGCCTGCACAAGTGGGTCACAAATGGATGAGATAAATCCCGCGAGAATGAAGGGAAGCGAGCATCCATGGCACGTCGTGAAAACTAAATAAATAAATAAATAAATAAATAAATCCATCTCTACCTGCACAAGTTGACATTTGGAGCGGTTTCCCTGCCTCTTCGCGACGCGCAGAGGCTCGAATAAAGCAGATTCCGGTTCCGTGTGAACGGGTCGAGAGCCGCAGGTGTGATTCGTGTTTATTTCTAGGCCAATTGTCAGCCCCGTTATCCGCGTTCAGGTAAACATGGTGATGATGGTGATGATGAGGATGGCGATGATGATGGCGCACAGAGTCACCGTCGTGTCGTCAGCAGAAGGAGAAGGGGGGAAAAAAAGGTGCTTTCCAGCCCCTCGGCTCACACACACGCGCACACACGCACATCAAGCCCGATAAAATATATATATTTACAGGTTTACTTTTTTATTGGCTGATGGGATGCGTGAGGGGGAGAGTACAGGTGAGAAACCGGCCAATGAGAGACTGTGGCTAAAAAGGGTTGTCCAAATTTAAAGTTATTACACCCACATACATCTAGAGTGTGTTTATACCGCATATACCAACCGGATCTTGCTATAAATAAACATAAAAGCTCAATAAAGTAAAAAAGAAAGTGAAAAGACGCAAAAGACGCACGCGTCGCAGGTGCAAAACGCACTTTGCGATACAAAAAAAAGACCACAAGTACAGGATTATTAAAGGGAAAGCAGTACACGAGAAGAGGTGACGCTTTTTTTTTTTTTTTTAGATCTAGTTTTTTGGAGAATGAATAAAATTATTTTCAGGCTTACCTCCACTAAGGGAACATGTGCTGCTGCAGTTGAAGCAGGGAGGGGAAGAATGGAGATAAAATAAACATCCCATCTCTGTGCCATCCCCTCAACCAGAGACCAAAAGGGGAAAAAAAGAAAAAGAAAAATCCCACCCATTCAACCAAAACAACGCGATTCAACCACGAGGTACCACCAAAACACAATAACGTAGAATAATAATCTGGAGATCCGCTCTCCGTCCGTTAGCACCAAACTAAACCTCGCCCTAAAAAAAAAAAAAAAGAAAAAAAAAAAAAACACACAAGCTGGGCCACGTTGTTGAGCGAACCTGCCGCCAAGTGTTGCTGTGTACGGGAAAAGTGCACAAAAGTGCGGGGAAAGTGCGATAAAGTGTGAAATCCGTCTGGGAACGAGGATCCTCGGGTTTATTCTAACGGGCGGCGGATAACGGTCCGCTCCGTCCGGCGGCCCCGTGCACCGCTAGGCGGAGAGCGAGCCGCCAGCCAGGTATAACGGTACGCCGCTCAAACTCACTCCAACGCGCCCCAACTCGCTCCCAAAAGTCCCCGGGAGGAGTTCTACTGGGGGGGTAAAGCTGCCCGGTGGCCCGGCCCGGGTCGCCCCGCGGCCGCCGCAGAGGAGTCGGGACTTACCGCTGCTCCTCTTCGGGTTCGCCTGTTTTCTGCGCTTACACCTGGGGCCATCCGCCATGATCCTCTCGCTGAGTCTGAAACGCAGAAGCGAGTCACCTCCTCCTCCTCCTCCTCCTCACCCCTCCTCCCTCCTCCTCCTCCTCCTCCTCACCCCTCCCATCCCTGCACCGCAGAAAACACCTGGTTTGCGACACACTGGCCGCTTTTACGGCATCACCTTCTCAAACACCTCCGCGCGTGGCCCCTCCTCCCGGACGCACGTGGGCACGAGAGCGAGCACCATAGGCGCGCGCCGCGTCCACCGTGGGGGCTGAGCGGCCAGCTGATACGCATCCGGGAGTAACGAATGTAACTGTTCATACATACCGGTACTCACTTTACTCTGATGAAGAGGTATTTTAGGTACTTATACTCTTATGAGTATAAGACAGAACTACTTATTCACCCAGTAGTTTTGTCATTAAAAACAGCCAGGAGTGAAATCAAGGTAGGAAAATACACAAATTACCACAACAAAGTAGTGTTTTGGGGTAATATAACTTTTATTAGTACTTTTTTCACAATATTTGAACAAAACTAGCAATATGTAAATATTTCAATATGATAGCTAGAAATATTCCTGCCCGCACTCATACTTGAGGATTTTCCCCAATATGCAAATTTAAAACAAAACCAGCAGTGAAATCAAGGGACAAAAATACACAAATTACTCTAATGAAGTTGTGTTTTGAGGTGATATTACTTATGACTATTATTTCTTGCAATATGTCAATAGAAATACACCCAGGAGTGAAACCAAGGAATAAAAAACAAACAAACGTGTACTTTATGAATTGGGGGAAATATTACTTTTATTAGATTTTTTTTCAGAATATTTGAGCAAAGAAAAACTTAAAAAATTATATATATATATATATATTATATATGGTTTTTTTTATTATATAAAATTATATATATATATATATATATATTATTTTTTTTATTTTTTTTTTGGTATATTTTTTGGGGTGGTTTATTTAGATTTAGATTTAAGTGTGAAGATATTGTCGGCATTACAGTTGAAAATAAACTAGAGACCCCTAAATTCCACAGCACCGTCACTATAAGAGCGAGCTCCCCCATAGCACATGCAAATAAAAAATACATCTCTGGCACCACCACTGGAATCAAATGCTTTCTGCTGACAATCAATGAAACAGCTAATATTTAAGTGGCACTCCAAGTAGTTTTTGAGAAGAGCAGCCTACTTTGCATTTCATCTTGACTAATTTTATTTAAAACAAGTGCAATTTAAGCTATTTAGCAGTTGAAAAGTACACATTTCCATCCCCTTTCCTCCTCTAAATTCGTTAAATTGTTTCTTCTTCTCAGGCAGAAATAAGAAATAAGCTTGAAGAGGAAACACGCATGTATTATTTGAGGTTAATCTGTGACACACCTTCCGCGTTGCTTTCCAACAAGCCTCAAAGCCATGCTGTTTGGGAGTAAAAACACCCAAAATACAACAGCTATAGGGGAACATCTTTCGACATTTCGTTGTATTTTGCACCAGGTTTAATTATAGTTGACATTGTAGTCATTTTCTGCAGTAACTGTTTGTTTTTATGTGGAAAATTTAGATGTTTTCATCACATATACTCTGCACTATGACAAAGATAAACTGTAGAGTTTAAATTTAAACGTTATTATGGTGGTCTGACCCACTCAAGGTGAAACTGGATTGCATGTGGGACCTGAGCAAACATGTGTTTGATGCACCTGCACCAAATGGCCTGTAGGAGTGAATGTGAGCTCAAGACTGTCACTCTGTTGATGGACAGGTGATCCTGCCTTTGATCATTATTGGATGTTTCCACAGTAATCTGTAATTAATGGGATGTACATTTAAAAAGCATTACATTTAGACATGTCATGGGGTTTCACCTTGATGCATCATCCCTTATCATGTCATTCTTTTTAAATTACAGAATTTTAAGTGAATCCGAGACACTGTCTTCTGTCTGAAAGATCTCATAAAGCAGCGATCACAAAGAGAGGCAATCAGCTTAGAAAATCCAAGATTAGACACAGCACGCCTCCATTGAACAGGTTTTTTTGTCTGAGTCAAGGATAAGTTCAATGACAGTTCACCGGAGGTCACAGGAGTGGCCTTTAAGGTCCAGTCGAGCTATTCTTGTACCTGTGGACGATCGGGTTTCCAGCTCAGACATACCAGGTGCCGCCGAACACCGGCAGCCCCTCGGCCAGTGAATGTCCTGACACCGCTTGGAGGACGGAGGGGGGATGAAATTAGACTGCAGAGGCTTAACAAGGAAACAGAAAGTATGAGATTATGGCTATTGTTCGGAGGCGCTTCATGGTCGGCGTGCGGCTCTCAGCTGCTCGACACAACGGTGGAAACATGAATAGGATTACGTTGGTTTCATGGAGAAAAGAAAACACGTGGAGGGAAAAAAGTCTTTGTCGTTGATACGCCACAGCAGCGAAACACGTGTTCTTATCTTCAGTGCTGTTAACATTTCATTTACATATATACATCTTTGAAATTAAAAGAAACAGTATTAATAGTATATATATATATCTGTGTATATATATATATATATACACAGAAGTAAATTCAGAATAATAATTCATTTTACAGACATTTTGCAGCTTTGAATTACTTCATCTGTGCAATTTTGGTCAGTTTCACACTTACCAACAGATTTAAATAAAAATAAATGATGCACAATGGTGTTGTTGTAACTGTCAGATGAAAAAGGATCTTCAATATAATATGGTTTTCGCTTTCAAGTCTTTTAATGGCTGCTTTTATAAAGGCTTAAATGGTGAGGACAGTGCATTTTGTCTTTGGTCTGCTATTAAATGCAATATTTAGTGAGATGATCTCATGATCACAGGATTTTTTACATGTAATTTATTATCAAATAAAGGAACTTAGAGTTATACACTGTTGTCCTCACAATATGAATACTTTGATGACAAATTACAATGCATTTTTCTCACTTTTCCTGTATTAAAAATCAGTCGTCGTCAATTTTACCCTCCAAATGCGCTGGTGGTAGTATCAAGCTTGTTGCAGCTCTATTTGGTAAAATGGCCATCACTGAATTATCCTGGGTGGTGATAATGAGCCTTTTTACTGAAATCACTTTGACTCGTCACAGTGGGAAAAGCACAGATGTCACTAATGGCACTAACAGAGGTGCTGGTGTCTGTTCGTGGGACTGTAACCTCGCAATATGCAACTTTGTTTGTTATTACATACTGTATGCTGGTTTAAAACAAAACAAAAACAATCCAATTTTGATGAGCTTGGAGAATATTTATTAATTAGACTGTTTGAGCACAAGACTGAAAAAAATAGTATGTAGTAGGAATAATAGTAGTCACAGGACCAATGCAGAAGTTGTGGTCGCAAGCCAGGCGGCCATCAGAGCCTTTTTTTCTTTTTTATTGAACGATGGCTGTCGGAGTAGAGCCGTGAACCCCATTCTCTGTGACACAGCTTGCAAAACATTCTCACACTGAACAGCAGCGTCCATCTCCCGCTGAATCTCCTCCTCTCCTGTTATGGACAGGGGAGTCTTCACCTTGTCAGAACGCCAGGGGATAGTGTAGGGCCAACGTTTCAATAAACCGAGTTAGAACAACAATCAATGTGCACAAAGTGGCGCATGTGAATAACAACGGGAGGGTTGACGGGCAATGAGATATTTAGATATTGCGTCTTGTCAAGAGTGACGATCGTCTCTACCAATCCTCCTTATAAGACCCGTTCTGTTGTGCTTAGGCACCTTAATGGAAGGATAGCAAAAATCATAACCAGGGTGCTCAGACTTCAGGTGTAAACTGTGAATAAAAGTGTTTACATAATGAAATGGCACTATTTTGTCAAAATCTCATGAAAAAACGTAGAACATTTATTGACTGGATCTCTTGTGTTTATGGCTGGATCTTACCTCTGCACCTGGATAACTAGTTGGGAAGCCGATCGACTCATCAGTTTGAGTTAAGCCTCCAAACAACAACTGACCCTTCTCTACCCCGCCGGCTGTGCTTTAATTGAACCTCCCACTGGCAGGATATGAAGGCCAATGGAGTCCACCTCTCGAACACATCACAATGTCTCAACAGGCCGCTGCTGTCCTGATGCCCGACAATTGAAAGAGGAAACGGTTGCCATTATTCAATGCTAATTCGGTATTGATGTCAATATTGGGGCTCGAAGGGACTTAGAGGCTTTAACGCTCTCCTAAGTGAATTCAATTGTTTTTCTGTGAGGAAAATCCTTCTCATTGTAAAGTCAGCCAGAAGACGACGACTATTGTTATTTGGGAAAGAAAACCTAAAGGTGAACCTTCGGGCTAAACATCTCTTTGTTATTTTCTCAATAGTGTCCTTTGTTATGCATCAGGTAATAGGGTCACAAAGTTATATTCTTTTTTACTTATTGCAAGCAAAAATATATCTTGCCATTTTTATCCAGTGCATGATCTTGAGTTTTGGCTCTGAATATAACATAATGTTTGTTTTTCCTTATTCAGATCTAGTGGAAGTTCCAAGTCATCATGTTCCCGGAGTGGCTATAAAAAGGGAAAATGAGAGGCAAAAGTTGTGAGGCACTTTTGAAATGCTAATACAATGCTAATACGATGCTAATGTGAGACACAAGAGAACTAAAACTGACTTTGATGAAAGATCTCTTCTATTCTGTTTTCGTTATAATGCCGTGTGCTGGTCGTAGGTTGGGCCCATTCGTGGAAATGTGTGCTGGAGTCATAATAGTTGCAAATTAGCATGATGAGATTTTTTTTTCTGTTTCTTTTTGCAGAAAATGAAGAAAAAGGTGCAGCGGGGCTCAGTCTTTGATATGTTAATCGAGCCAAACATGTAACATTGCCACAGAGAAAAGAAATCAATTAACTCCAGCTCTGGTATTTTCCCCTGGTCCGCCACCATAAGATGAATAATCCAGTTTTTTCTGTCAGGATGAGTAATGCGGGTACAAATCACTTGTCTAGATGAGTGGCTGGGGATTTGATAATGGCGAGTCCTCACTCTGAGTTTATATGGCAAGAGGAGAGAGAGAGAGATTATTCATCTTTTCCCACTGTCACTCTCTCCATCAGTGATATGCTGTAAAAGGCTGCACAGCTGCATTGCATTATGTATAAAGAGTAGGGCACGAACCTGGAAGAAAGGAAACTATCTGCAGAGAAATGTTAACTTTATGACAAGGTTAATTAAAGGTTTCATTGCGGAGGCCCTGGTGACTGTACACCTCGCATGTAAATGTCTTCACTCAATGACTATAATGATTGCATAAAATGACTCCGGTCCTAAGCTTCCTGTAACTCCAGGTCTGAATTCTTCTTTTGAATCGTCATTACGCCTACTGACTGACAGAGTTTGGATTTCATCCTGTTACCTGAGATAAGAGCCATGTTTGACAGGCCAAAGTCTGAGGCTTGTTCTGGATGTAGACAGGTAAGCCAAGGTCAGTGTGTGTGTGTGCGTGTGTGTGTGTGTGTGTGTGTGCGTGCGTGCGTGCGTGCGTGCGTGCGTGCGTGCGTGCGTGCGTGCGTGCGTGCGTGCGTGCGAGTGTGTGTGTTTAAATAGTAAATCATCACATAGTAAACCCGTTCACATGACAACGTTTCATCTGGTAACACCTAATCCGTTATAACGAAGTGTTGCATTTACACTTTACACTGCAGCCGCCGACACACTGACAACGATGTAGTTAGTACACCGGGCCACCGGAGGGCACTGTTGGTTGTTTTTGTTATTAAACCACGCAGACGTGTGCAGAGAACAATACACTACAAAAACATGAACAAAATCGAGAGAACCAGACATTCGTATGGACTGGATCCCACCTATGATGATACGATATGACGACACGTACCATTTTTGAGTCTCTGTATAAACCTAAAAAAAGGCAACCACTAAACCACCTTTCCATTGGAGCCGATATTCAAAGTAGCACAAAAAGAAAAATTTGTGTAAACTTTATTTTAAGTATAATAGCACTCCTGTGTGGAGCTCATTTTAAATCAATTGAGTTTACCTGGGAGCTACATGAAGAAAAGTTTAATGTTTTCTCTTCTGCCAACAAGGTGCGGACGTTACATGAATCCAGTGAAAACAAAGAATTTTACTGTACATGCTGAGGGGCCGAAGAGGTCAGGAGGTTTTTGTTGGCAATGGCTGTTTTGAAAGTCAGTTAACCAGGTGGACACAGAGGAAACGATGCGTATACTTAGATGCAAAGCAACCACTCCAAACAAATAAATAAAAATATTGCATATCAGAGAATATAGAATTAAGAGCAAAGTGGTATTAAAAAGACAAACAATGTTTTGGAGTGTGACCTTTTTATTCTGGGTGTCATGTTCTAATAAATTCCTTTAAAAAAAAAAAAAAAAAAAAATTTAATCTATTTTTAAAGGCCCTGCTCATAATCTCTCTCTCTATATATACAGTTTATGCTACCTAAAGTGCTACCAGCTAGTCATTAAACATAATTATCCACAGTCTTTTTGTAGGGTAAATAATTAATCATGAGTTTAAACTTTATAACCTGCTGATTTTTCCCTTGCTTCTGGCTTTTTTTGGTAGTTTGTTTGTTTGTTTTTTTTTGACCGTCTGGTAGAGAAAAACACAAACACTCACTGAGGCTGAAACACACAGAAAAAAAAAAAATGAAGCCCCACCTCTTGCGCAACATTAATTTCCTGTGCAACGACCGTCCTCCTCCACACATCACACCACTGATCAATAGGCCGGCGTCCACTTCAGGTGATCTGTGCAGCGATAACCTGTTTGTTGGTTCTCTGCACAGATAACGGCGAGCCGTTAGCAGGCAGTGTAATGAGTCACATGTAGGAACAGGAGCGACTGATGTCATTTTGCATCACTTCATCTTCTTCAGGGCCAAAGATTGTGTGTGTGTGTGTGTGTGTATGTCTGTGTGTATATCTGTGTGTAAAGCAGTGCTCATCCTGAGGCACTGCCTGCTGTTTAAGCCCATACCTGGAGGCTGACCTCATTTGTTGCAACACCGCAGCTCCGGACACATGGAAGTCACATGACTGAGCTCTGCCGACTCCATATGGAGCGAAAGGCCTCCTGCTGCAGGCCCTGCTGACCCTGTTATCACGCTGGCCATGTGGAGCCTCGTGCAAAGACACTTCTTTTACCTCCGATAACTCCAAATCAAAAACAGTCTGGATTTGCCACGTGTTGCCTCAGGTATGCGGAGGTATCGGGTGTCACAGATATTGCGGCGTCAAGGGCATAAATGGGTCAGCGGGGGTCAGTAAACAGGAACATTTATCAACAACGGGGGTCTACCACGTATGAAAGCTGTAAGAGGATTAATCCATATATCTCTATGGCCTGATACTAATATGATTCCATGGTTTCCTCAAATAATAAATGGATGTGTTTTCCCAGATCCCTGACTTATGTGGCACGTCATTCATTAACTCGCTCAATAATTAGTTGTTATAGGCATGAATCATGTCCAAAACTCAACAGATTTCCACATTGGTCGTTGGAGTTCAACTCTTCATTACACACCAACAATATCATGCATGATTATTGGATGTCAGCGCTTTTGCCGTGCAATTTGCTCCTAATCCAGTCCAAATGGATGATGCGCCGTGTCCACGAGTGTGCGCGCGGCCACCTGTGCCAAGCACTTTAATTACGCCCTGTGTCAGGCATTTTGCACGATCGCCGCCGGCATTACCTTCGAGGAGCACGCGAGTAGGAAGAGATGAAATATTCTTTACGCACGGGCATGCAAATTGTATCGAATTACACCACCGACTATGGCAAGACGCACGAACCTCTATGAAATTTCCATGTATATGAGTGGAGATTTATATAACAGGCGGGACTGTGGAGGAATTATGGCTTTACAACTATTTCAGCTGTGACATCTTTATAGCTGATGAATAGGGCTCAGCCATCCGCCGCACATTTGCAGAGACGAATTAAACCGATATTTTTGTACTTTTATGTGTGTTTGTGTGCCACAGATGTTAAATCTCTGGGCTGGTTTCATTCCAGGATTCAGCAGGTTAACATGATATTACTCTGCTCCAGCCCTCCAGGGCCTCAGCTATGATCCCGCCCCGCCTCGGCCCCGGTGTATGATGGGAGAATGAGCGGCACTCAGGGTAAGTCATTGCTCAGACATGGCTGTGACTCATCCCGGTTGACATTATTTAAGATGAAAGTCAGACTTGCTGCGTGTCACGTTTTTTTTTTTTTTTTTTTTTTCAACAACTGGAAGGAAAGGAAAGGAAAGGAGTTCAAAGAAAGAAATGAAAACCCTCATCTATTATTGATGCAGGTGGCGGTAAATAGAATTACCGGGACTGACTTCAGTGGCGTATACTGACTTCTTGCAGGATGAACGAGGATCTCATTTCTCGATCTATCCCGATCTATTTTTAAATCTAATGAAAATTACATGACTCGAAGGTTTGAATCTGAAACTTTACCCTCACCTTGGATCGCTTTGGCCTTTGGTTCAAATATTTGAGACGAGATCAATATTCACTCATTATTATTCACCAAATGCCTAAACGCCAAATGCCAAATGCCTAAACCAATATTTTTCACTAATATGACCACTTCAGGTTCAATCCAAGCATCAGACAAGGGAAATTTGTTTTTAATCTAATGTTGCTTTCATGCAGCCGGGAAGTGAGAAATGTACTATTTTGGAAAGCTCCCATTCGTCAGTTTAGAGAAATCACATGACAACAACAAACAAGAAGCATGGCCCACTCTGGTTGTGTTTCATTGCTGCCGTCTGGGTCCAGAAAAGAGTCAAACAAGGCGGTTGTCACATAGATCAATCACGAAAAAGACGAAATGACTGCATTTCTTAGAAATACAGGCTGTTTTGTTTTTTCAGATTTTGTCCACTTTGCTTACCTGAAATAAATATAGTGGATGGCAAGTTCATTAGTGTTCAGTAGTATTCATTCATTTAGGATACATACTATGCAGCCCTCTCTTTCAATTATGGTTGCAAGAAATCTTTTAGTCGGTATTGCATTATTGGTTGCTACAGGGAGAATGCACAAAATAACTTAATGCGCATGGAATGCTTTTATTCTTTACATTTCACCGCTTGCTTGTCCCTTTATTACATAATGGGACATCCAGAGCTTATTCAGAAACACAACATCTTGTTGTGGTAAACTGAGTGTTTTTGGACATTCCATCAAACATATAAGCTAATAGAAGATGCTTAGTTGGCTTAAATTGTAACTAGAAATCAGGTTTTGTATAATAAAGTGTACCTGAACACAAAAGATGGAGGGCAATGCAGGACATCTGGAGTAGAAACTTGTCAAGTCGACAGTGCAACTTGTAATGATTTGGTAGGTGGGAAAAAAGTGATTTCAGTCATTCTAAACGTGAGGTTTTAATGCTTACAAAAGGATTTAAGCTGTCATCATCTCTGAGGTTTATAGAGAAAAGGGTCCAAAAAAACCCAAAAACACAGCGAGCAGCTTGAAGAGGAGAGGAGTGAAACAGGAATCAATAAAAATTCGTAATGACAAAGATTTGCAGATCAACTCTGAATTCACAGCATGTTGGACCTCGGAGATGAAAAACGATCCAATTGATCATCTTTGCAGCGTGGTGGAGTCGTAGAATGACAACCTCGACTTCGACCTGAAAAAACTGTCTGATTTCCCAGCGAGCGATGTGAGATTTGTTTCCTATAATGAGTGTTAGTGCAGGTTCAGGCCCAACAACAGTAACAGATCTGCACACACATACACATGCATGAGCAGTGATTCTCCCTTCATCCCTCCCCCAACTTCATCCTGTCATCCACCTCAGATCAGCAGAAATCATCACCCCTGCACTCCTCACTGTTTTGACACTAATTGCACTTTGTCACGATCAAACCGCCTCGCAGTGTTTCCTCTCATTCGCCCCAAAATTCGCTCTGACACACTCCGACAGCCTCTGAAAGGGGTTTCATATCTCGCACATCAGACAGGTATGTAGTTCGGTGTGATAAAAGCCAGATTTAATATTCAAACCACTTCTTCTCCCCCCCTTCGACGCGGCATCCCCAACCTTCTCTGCTACTTTTCTCAAACTTTAATCTTTCAGGCCTTGTTCAAAGTGGGAAGCCGTGGAAATGGAGTCTCTGCACTGTTTGATGTACTCGTACCACCGCTGCGTGTTGTGCACCGTTACTGATGAAGATTTTCTTCTCAGAAAATCAGCCTGGAAACACAGACGCAAATTGAAAGTAGGGTAAGCGGGGAGCAAAAGTCGATGATCAAAATCCAAATGATTTTTCGGTTCGTCCTGCATCACAATGTGATTCAGTTTCATCTTCATTGAAGAGATATTCTTCAGCAAATAGTGATTCTGTTTAAAAACTGCAAATATATTGTTTTAAGTGATTTATAATTGTTGTATTTTTCTGAACCGGCAGGAGAAAATACAGATGTTTCAGCTTTATATAATTTTGTGTTCTGATCAATTTATTTAATTGTCATTTTCTGTTTTCATGTATCTCACTATATGCTTGCCTTACAGTGAATTCTTTTGGTTATATTCTTTTTTGTAATATCATTGTAAATATAGCAGTTCTATCAGTTATTTCAATGCAAAAAATTTATATTTATGTGTCGGAAATCTAAACTATATATGATAGGTTTTAACTGACAAGGTTCTGATAACACCTAATCCATTAAAAAAAATAGTTTTGCATTTACACTGCAGCAGTGCAACAGTGTAGTTAGTATGCCAGACCACGGGACGGCGCTGTGTATTGTTTTTGTAATGAAACCACACAGGCATGAATCGGGTCCTATCAGGGGTGACTCTCAACTATCAAACTAGTCGATGCAGTGGATCCAAACATCGGTGTCGCGTAAACGGATCCCTGAAAAGTTTGGCGGATACACTTGTTTTCTTTGTCATTTGTCAAACAGGAACTTAAATTCACTCTGGACGTACCTGCAAACCTCAGAGCAACAACCTCTTTTAGTGATAACTGACACGCCGCTAATCTCGAACGCCTGCAACACGTCGCCTCCTGGCGTCTATTCTGGCTCCCTCTCCAGGAGCACTGGCAACACCTACGACAGGGTAAGTGCATAAAGGATTAAATTATGAATGGGGATGCAGAGAGGCAGAAGAAATGGCCGTGATAATAGCATGACAGCATATTTAATTAGCAGATAATTGCACTTAGGGGGCTTTTAAGAGACTCCTCTCACACTGGCATTTTTAATGAAATGGGCAAATCATGGATGTTGTCACTTCAAAACCTCCCAAAAAAAAAAAAAATCTGAATAAAAGGTGGCAACATGAAAGAAAAGTGGTGGCTGAACGGATTGTGGTGGCCATTTTAAGGATTCAGATTGTCTTTTCAGAATAGAAACTTTCACTGTGCTTTACTCGAGAATTATGAAAGGTAATGTTGCAACCTTTTTAGTGTTCATGTGGAAGCTGCAGGTTTAGAGAGAATGATGAAAAATGGGACGATATTTGATGATTTGATGACACTTTAATAGATGTATTTTCCTTTATTTGTCAGAATACTTCCTACTTTTATGAACACAAATCTCTGTCATTTCTCCTTTTTTTAATCTGTATGAGGACGATTCAATGTTACAGCGAATTGATCAAAGCTACATTTATTCACACAGACGCTGCAGAAGATGATGCATTTAAGATCAATGTTAAGATCCTGTTCCAGATTCCAAACTAAAAGATCATTTACAATAATTATACTGTGATGCAAGTTGAAACATGATATATGATAAAAACCAGTGCATTCATACTTCACTTTCGACCACTGTACTTTTCAATTCTCCCAATCTTTAAAATATATATTTTTTTATATAGGTATCTGCATTTCCTCTTGAGTAAAGAATGTGAGATACTGATCCCGATATTGTTTTCTATTTTCTATAACTTTTGAATTTTTTCACTGCACTATTTTCAGGCACGTGTGTCAAACATGAAGCCTGTTCGATACAAGTAATACCACATTAAGCCACAAGATAGTGTCATGAGTCACTTTAGATTTTTGTTTGTTCCTCAGTTCAACAAGAGAAGTAGAATCAAGAGTTGAATCTTTGACATTTTGACATTATTGATACAATAACTGAAGCCCTCATGCTTGTAAACAACAGTCAAGACGCTACAGCGACTTGGAAAATTAAAAATTTGCATTTATTCAATATATGAACTATGATCTCGTCTCCCCATTGTTTCTGCAGCATAAACAGTGCAACATTAACAGAGCACGTCTGAAACAGATGTAACTGGATATTCCTACATTACTGCACTCAAGGATGAAATTCAACACGCATCCAACCCCCTGCGTCGGCACCACCAAACATCTGTAACATCGTGTGCTTCCGTGCTTTTACTCGATGGTCAGCGTTGCTGTGTTGACTCGAGCGAACGCAGATATGCAAGAGGAAAGCTAATCTGCTTCCCGGGACCGAGCGCACACGCTTCAGGGCCCACAAAGGTTAAAACAAACTGAGGGCGGTGATTCACATTTTACAGATTAATGGAGGTAATTCATGAAAATGCTTTGGTTTCTAATTAGCATACTGTAATGAAGTGAGCAGCCCACGTCGCTCCTCTACCTCTGTCTCTGTGTCTTACACATTAATACAAAGGGACAGCCGTGACCTCTTGTAGTGTGAGCGTGCGCGTGTGCGTGCTCGCGCTTGCCGGCTGTTTCACACAGCCATCTGTGGCGTCAGGTGTTTTGTAAGGATGCTGGAAGTTTTTCATCCTGATGTGATGAACATCACTTAGCATTCATGCATGCACACACGCTACCTTTCAGTCTTCGTTTTAATTGACTCAGAATTAAAATGTATTACTGCAACAGCAAGATGAGTTGCACAGAACATATATGACAATGTGTAAAAAGGGCATTTAAAAACCAGCAATACTTTATATGTTACATTAACAAGCAGTGGAGCACTTTTAATAAAAATTTCACTCAGAGTTTTTTTTGTGTGTGTGTGTGTGGTCTTGATGGAAATTGCTCCATTTGCAAAATTGCTCGGGCCAAGTTTAAACTCGGGATGATTGAGTGAGGAAGGAAACTGGAAATAAAATCCACTTTATCTAAAGGTAATTCATGTAAGTCAGGTCAGGCTTTATAGGCAAAGAGCAATTTAATTGAAGGTCTGTGAAGGGAGATTCCTTCAATGCACTTAGCTAATAATTAAAAACAAAGACTAAGGCCTTGTTTATACAACGTTTCAAGCGAAAGCGCATCGTATCAGAAAAGTTTTGTATCGATATGACAATGTTTTGAAAGCTATGTCCAACAAACCACCAATTATTTCCATGACAACAGCAGAAATGCTGAAAACAATGCAGTTAGCATGCCAGGCCACGAGTGGGTACTGTTTTTGCAATGAAAACACACAAATGCAGAGAGCAACACACTATAAACATTGACAGTTGGTGTACACAGACATTTGTGTGGACACATGACCAGGTTGGATTGTTATTACAGTAATTATATATACTATAAAACTACCAAGTGGACACTGGAGGCAAACGTTGTCTTTATTGTCCACCTACTTCCATGACCAAGTTGTCGCTCAGTTTTATTGTTTTCTAGAGTATTATAATGAAGAACTTCAATAAGCCTTAAATAGACAGATACACCCTAAAAATAGTTTGATTTGAAGATTTCTGCTGGCACTGAGGCCAGCCCTCATATAGACCCCCACCTGTGTTGGGTTTGCATGTTTTCCCTTTGCAATGCGTTGGATTCTCTCTTTGTCCTCCAGTTTCCTCCCACCGTCCAAAAACATGCAAGTGAAGTGTACCGGTGACCCTGAACTGCCTGCAGGTGTGAAGGAAAGTGTGTGTGACTGTCTGTCTCTCGGTGTTTGCTCTGTGACGGAGTGTTGAACTGCGCAGGGCATGACCTGCCTTCACCCGACGTCAGCTGGGATAAGCTGAAAAGGTGCCGGTCCCATCGAGGATTTTTGGACTAAATCTTACCATAATAGTGCTGCATCATTGTGGTAAGCTGTTTACATGCTGGGACATCACCAGGAATTGAAGAGGATGAATAGAACAAGGAGCAATCAAACAGAGAGACTCTACAGCGAAGAAGCAGAAGCCCTGTCGTGTTCTATCTTTACTCATCTTTGGCCCATTTAGACTTCAGCAGGACAGATCTGATGGCCAGGTTGATGCCTCACGACACTTTTCCCAGCTTTCCTTTCTCCTTCAATTTTTGAGCAGGAGTCTTGATTAAAAATTAAAAATAGAAAAAAATTAGAAGGTATTACAGGGTATAAATATACTTTGTCATATTCATTATATATTATATATCATTACGTTATTTGAGCAAAATAGATGTATAACAGAGTAAAAGTATACCTTTTCAATGGATAATTATTCATAGTATAATAGTTCCAACATGTTTAAATTAAATTGATTATTAAATAGGTTGACGGTATTGTTTGGACATTGGGCAATCTGATTATATTGTTCTATTGTTAATTGTTCACTATGTGTTTGTTGAAACAGCTTTGATTGAGACGTGTGTGAACTGTTGATTTTTCCCTACGCCAATGAAAGTTAGACCATTGGTATACTGATTTTTAAAGTATTTTATTTATTTATGTATTTATGTATGTATTTATGTATTTATTTATGTATTTATTTATTTATACGTATGTGTGTATTTTTACCAACTTTTCGCAAAAACTACTCACCGAAATTGCATGAAATATTCAGACAAGATTCATCATCACCTAAGTATCAATGGATTAGATTTTGGGATGTTAATGGCTAACTGTTTTCGAACAGATCGCAAAAAACTGCAAAAAAAATGTCCCATACAAACTGATGGAAGAGGCACTTCATGGAGGACATAAAAGTAGGTCCGCATCTGTTGCCAGGGAGACGCTCCGGAGCTCACAGCTAATATCTAAGCTCAGCAAGTATCCAGAAACACCGGTGTGAGCGCATTGATTTGGGTCGTGATTTATCTGTGTACCCCCTCTGAGTGTTTCACACACTGATGTTGCTACCTTACAGGCGAGTTAGCATCCACATGAGCTAACTCGCTTCCGCAAAGAAACGTGGTGTCGGCGAAGGTCTGTGCTGCTCTCCCGAGTGCATGATTTAATTATATTTGATTTGACAATATTACATAAAAAGATACTTTTAAAATCTCACATTTTGTCATCAGTATACCAATGGTCTTTGTGTCTCCAAAGCCAATCTGCTCCATGTCCATCATTAGTCAGTCGAGTTCTAATGTAAAACTTCTGAGACACGATCCTCCTGAACCAGCTGAGCGACACGTTCATTAAATCCTCTTCTACCACTCCACTGCACCACCAGCGTCCAGACCTTACTCATTGACCAGCACGAGAAGTTACACTGTTTTATTACGGCAGTTAATAGCGCCGTGCAATGGAAAAATTATTACAAAGTCTGGCATTCAACCAAAAACCGCTGCTTGGTGTGACTACGTGAGGCTTTGAGGCTCGGAGACCTTGACAGCAGCTATTTCAGCCTGCAACATCTTTTGATGTGGTAAGAAGTGGATGAATGGTGTATTTTCCAAGTTGTTCTCAGGTGATCTTAAACCTATTTCAGATGTCAGATTTCAGGTTTCATTCGCTGGTGCAACCTTTTTGTCCACAATCCAGCATGACGTCAGTGCGGCGGTCCTCCTCCAGTACAGGTCATGTCTCTGTGACTGCGAGCCAAATTGATCATCGCGATGGAGCAACGTGTGGAAAACTTGTGTTCTGAGCCCCCGGCTGCTCCAGAATGTTATGTTTTACACACATATGGAGCTCTGGATGGATATAGAGCAAGGTGAGGGTGAGGCAACTGCCAGGGTAAATACAGGTTAAACCAATCCGAGCTGCCCCACAGCTGGACTCCATCTCATCCTCTCAGGAATGAGCCCATAAAGCGGGCTGTTTCCCCTCAGCCCATCGCCCAGGTGATCAGAGCGAATGCCAGGATGCTGTGAAGAGTTACAGGGCCCATGTTTGAACAGGACGGCCAAGCAAAGGGCCGGCGAGATCCGTCCATGTACCTGTCAGCCTGAAATGATGGCTGACTTCCTGTGGGCTGGAGGAACACTAATCGACTCCAGCTGGACAGCGAGAAATCTTCACTGTGTGTGTGTGTGTGTGTGTGTGTGTGTGTGTGTGTGTGTGTGTGTGTGTGTGTGTGTGTGTGTGTGTGTGTGTGTGTGTGTGTGTGGGTGGGTGTGTTTGAGTCCAAAAGCAAGAAACTTTACACCTATGTTAGGTCAGAGGATTACTTAAACATGTGTGGATTTCTGAGCTCACCTGCGAGTCTGGGCAGAAGACGCTTTGGTAATGACTTCATGAACACTGTGCTTTCTCACACACTGGGAATTTCTCTCCTGCTCTCAGGTAGACACTAAAGACAACATCTGGCTCTATTATATTCTACATATTGCTGACAGCCGCTCGAACATGACAGAAATCTTCTGAAACAGCCTGATGAGGTGAATTTAGCAGCTTTGATTTGTGTACTCACACTGCGATAGAGTCGTTCAGGATGAGGGAACACGGCCCGGGATAAATCTAGATGAAGCACGAGTGGAAAATGAAAGAATTGATGGATAGTTTTATTATTGCGTGGTTCTTTCTGCAAAATGAAGAACAAATGTTGCATGAGTTGAAATATTCGGCATTGACATGGGCCGCGCATGCGTGTTCCAGCACGCTAATGACTCAGTCATATTTTAATCCTGTTTGGCGTGTAGCCTCGTTACTATATGAGCCCCGCAGCTCGTTAACATGCCGGTGGGCAGTTTACGTGATGTCCCTGAACACATCACTGAAAGCTGTCAGCTAAGCTTTCTCTTTTCATACTGAAACAGGTCAATGATATTTATTTCTGAAAACGTGTGCAGTTGAAAAGTTAAAACGCCACTTCGTTAGAAATGTGCCTGCTGTGAGCGGGAGTGGCCTGCGAGTTTGACAGAGTATGAACTCTCCTTGATGTAACAGCCAAACTCGTCTTCTTATTTCTTATGAGTTCTTACGGGAGTATGCAGGGGCCATTAGTTTCTTTTATTAATTTATGATTTGGACTCTGTCTCTGGTTTCAGGCTCCTTGACCTCGCCCCCTCCTGTCTGATTGCTTTCACCTGTGCCAGAGTGTGTGATTGTCTTCACCTGGTGGCTGTGGGATATATTGAGCGTCTTCTGTCTGTTCTGGTGGTTGGTTCGTCTTGTGTTTCTGTGTGTGCGTCTCTGTCAGTGTTCTGCGTCACAGTCTGCCAGACAGTGTCTGGCATCTTGTTTCCTCTGAGTCAAACCCAACAATTTGCAGTTTGTTTGTTTTTTTTTCCACCTGTCTAGATCTAATCTGGAATTGATGCTACTCCTTGTAGCAAGATGAATTTCTACAATCACAACAGTTTAAGAGATAGCAACGCCATCTAAGTAAATGGCGTCAAACTCATGTTGTTCCATGGGCCACAAGTCATTCTGAGTGGGTCGGACTGGTAAAATAGAGCCATAGTAACTTTTAAGTCCGAACTTTAAAGTTTGTATTTGTTGGGGTAGTGGGGAGAAGTTTTGAAAAAGTTTTTGCAAAATGTTTTGCAATTACTATCAAAAACGACTACAATCTCAGCATAACCTTTGATAAGGTTGTCTATATTTTTTCAGTTTGCTTCCCCCTCCCTTGGGCCAGATTTGAGCCTCTTGCGAGCCGGTTTTGGCCCACAGGCCTTATATTGACACCGCTCCTCTACTGTGTTGTTGCTTAACCAGCCAATCTTTACTTATGCATTGCATTTTGATCCATATGAGACACTTTAAGCATGTTTAAGAGGGATGACCGACTTTATATGAAGGTTAAAGGCAGGTTGTTTTGTGAAATGATGGTGCAGCCTTTATTCTACCCTATTGTGGAAAAACACACTTCTGAAACACTCCTGAGCATGAAATATTAAAACAGGAAAGTTGCTGTTCTTCTTGTA
The DNA here is from genome assembly GCF_963422515.1 of Blennius ocellaris. Lineage (NCBI taxonomy): Eukaryota > Metazoa > Chordata > Actinopteri > Blenniiformes > Blenniidae > Blennius > Blennius ocellaris. The sequence continues at coordinate 5,507,659 of NC_137659.1, forward strand.
ATCAACCAGTGGGAAACCAGGCTACTATACACATTTCAGAGCAATAGATGTGCATCTTGATCATTCAAAACATATTTAAATGGAAAACACTTTTCTGATCTCCAGCGCCATCTTTTCCAGTCTCTGCCTCATCAAAATTTCTCTTTATTGAAGCCAGAACTTCCTGCCGCAATCCGGTCATATGTGCCTCAGAGCACGCAGACGTCGGCTCGCACTTCTGTCATATCTGAAATCGGTAGCTTTGATCCGAGAGTGTCTCTCTTGGGGGGGGGGGGGGAAAGAAGACTAACGTTTCTCACAAGTCTCTAACATGCATCGAAGAATTTCCTCTTAAGTTAAACAACCGACACATCAAAGAACAAAGAAGACTCCTTCCTTGTGTTTGTTTGAAAGGATTTGCTGGATCAGTGGATGGGGATTCACACACGTACGTGCACCATTGTTTTTTTTTTTTTTTGTGAGTACATGTTATGTAGAATTAAAATGGAGATATTAATTTTAAATGTATTCTATTTTATTGTGTTGCAGCTGAATCCTTGAGGCATGGCTCTGTTCATGGTCTTAAAATGCAGAAGCAGGAACTTTGATGAGGGTTGCTTCATTTCTAAAGCTGTAATCTGCAGGAACAGATTACCTGATTGTAGATTAAGTTCCTGATACAGTCAAATGAAAGCTTCAAATTGAATTCCTCAACTTGGTTTCAATAAAAAATCTATATGTTTTTGTTCATTTGTTCATCAATAAGTTAAAAAATATATATATATATATATTTTACTGTATATTGCATAATTAAAATGAGATTAATATTGAGATTGTAGTCATTTTTGGTAGTAATGATTTGATTTCATTAAAATAGAGACATCATGTACCCTCTGTGCCACAACAACGAAAACCTTTAAAGTTTATATTCAACGGTTATTAATGTCACTTTTATCGCTCAAGATGAAACTGGGCTGCGTGTGACCCTCTGAACCAAAATGCAGCCAGCTTCACTGCAACGACATCCACCGGACGTGTGCAGTAAAACCAAAGCCATTGCATCAGTCAGCACTTTTGAGTCTGCCTCTTTCCTTCCTCCAGTCCGTCTTCTGTCCATCGCAGGACTGTCAGGTAAGAGCTCAAGCTAAATCACATTCTTCAGATATCTGGCTGAAGGAATGTGTGTGTATGTGCTTGTCATGGCACTTTCCACCTTGGTGTGTGTGTTCAAGGTCTCCAGCCTGCATGGAGGTCTCTGCTCCAGGCCAGCTCCACATTAAAGCCACATGTCTGTGTTTTTCTTTCCTATAGGCATGTCATACCTGCAGCTCTCACATCGGCGCATATGCACGAGCCGGGGGTGGAGGTGCGGGGGCGGGGAGGAGGAGGGGGTATTAAAACAGACACGCTGGTGATTGTCACAGTTTAACTCAGTGTGGAAGATTAACTGTCTCGCCTACAGACACTAAAATGTTCACAAAAGCCTTTCAAAACCTATACGATGACTCAGACGAGGTGAAGTAAAAAAAAAATGGATGGAAAAAAAAATGGATGGCTGCAGTAGGTGAGTTCCATTCATTTATTGGGGAACACATTAGCAAGGGCAAAAAAAAACCTTGGCAGCAAAAGTCTTCACCTTTGCCAATAACGTACTTTCAAGAATCTTAGTGCAGCTGATGTAAAAAGAACTCCGAAGTGTTGAGATGAAAGACACCTGTACAGTGTAATGATGTACTGTAACTCAGAAATATGGCTCCACTAACAAAGTTTAATAAGGGAGCTGGATTCAACTCTTCTACCAAGTGTTGCAGGTCTTAAAACGCACGAGCAACAAGCAGATCCGAGGTGTGAGAAGAGCCAATAAAGTGGGAAAACTGGGTGAGAACGGATATCCTACCAACACCAGGAGTGAGGAATGTTTTCTCAAAACCTCGTCTCTTGAGTTACTGAAATACAAAATTTAGTGGCTGTTACATTGAGAAAACATTAAGTTCGGCTTTAAATGCCCCGGCTCAAATGCTATTTTCATTCTAAAGGAGGTAAACCAGAAGACTTTGAGAAAAATGGATTCAAGCACAGGGTGAAGAAGCAGAGAGTACAAACCACTGCGTCATCTTCTGCCAGTTCAGCCCTGTCTCACTGCCATGACACATTGGAGAAAATATTTGCATGGTACTTTCCAAAACATCTTGAAACATCCGCAGGTGTAGTTTCTCACAATGCTCTCAAAAATGAGTTGTTTGTTTGAAACATAACTATAAACCAAACGCAAACTCTTTCCAATGTAGATTTGACAACTAGAAATGCCAGTATGATGTTTATCCGGAAGTCCTGGTCCAGTAACTTCAGTAGATGTATTTGTGTGATTCTGAGCAATTTTTGGTAAAGTAGCAATAAAGTCCTCTCAACGTGTGTAAATGCCACATTTGTACCACAAATGCAAAGAACCAAATGTAAAGTAACCTGTCGCCTTTCAAAGAACAATCTCTGAGGTCCTCTGTACATGTACACACACACACACACACACACACACACACACACACACACACACACACACACACACACACACACACACACACACACACACACACACACACACACACTGGCTGGGTTGGACAGGAAGAGGTTGAGTTTCATGTTTCCTGTGCTGTATTCCCCTGGCTGCTGATTGGTGGAGGTCTTGATGTTTCCTGACCCTCTCAGGTGAGCCTTGTGGCTGCAGACGGATGTTTTCTTTGGGAAATCCGAAATATCATACTTCCCCCTCCTTCCACTCCACGCAGTTTAGTTTTTGAGTACTTTTCTCAAAACCTTTGCAAATGACACGGACACATTTTAGAGGTTAACCTCAGAGGAGGGACATATAAATATTCTTCAAACACTGAATATCTGCAGTTGCATTTCTCTGAATCATCTTTGTTTATAACTCGTTTAATTCTTGCATTATTTCAGATGGCAGTGAGTCGAGTGTGTTATTGTCTTAATGTGGTTGTTGAATTTCTGGCCTGAGTCCATAATTACACCAAATTTCTGCCTTGTTTTGTCGTCCTGAGTGACATGGAGTCAAGATAAGCATTGACCCTTAACCCTTCTTCATTAGGAGCCTAAAAACAATTACCTATGTTTTCTGTAAGTTGCAAAATGTTCTGACACATCCACTCATATATTTAATTTATGCAGCCACCCCAGCAGGTATAAGGGGTTGTCAATCACTGACACTGATATATAGAGCTGTTTGTCATCTGCATAATAAGATAGATGTAATGTTCCATGATCTGAGCCAGAAGGAGCATGAATAATAATAATAGTAAGAATAATAGAGGCCCAAGGATGGAGCCATGAGGAACCCCACAAGTGATCATCCTCTCAGACTCATAATTCCATGGATGGATAGAATAACAAAGACTATAAAGGAATATGCAGCGTACAGACACTGTAACAATGATTGTGAGCTTTTGATTGCCGGTTAGGAAACACAGCTCTCCCTCAGGGTTTCTTTGTTGAAACAGGATGACTCTTTTATAGAGTACATATGGTTGTATTGAGTTGATGGATTTGCATATATTAGTGGATTAGACTCAACTAAGATGGAAGCTAAATGCTTGGTTTTGTTTTGGGTAGTGGGGCGGGGGGAGTGGAGTAGTTCTACATTAGTGTTCAAACTCAAACAGCCCTTTTTCTCATTCTTCCTCCCAACTGTAGCCATGGCCCACATCCTCTCTCTGCTCCCTCCATCTCCCTCCAACTTTAATGCTGGGTTTTTTACACTGTTGAGGTGGAGTCGCCTGCCTTTACGATGTGCCGGTTACGATGCCTCGGGGCGCTCCATCTCTGCGTGGATCCTCACCTCCAAACAGACTCAGACCTGCTTTACTGAGCACAATATTTAATGGCAAGGCTTCTCTTCAAAACTTGCAAATGGCTTTGGAACAAAATATGGAGAAATAAGGAGCCGGGGACACTCAGGAGTGGATGCAGAAAGCCTCTGGCAAACCGTTCCGAGACGGAGGATGAACGAGATGGAAATTCATCTTTATATTCTCTGTTTCAAGTGATGATCCAGGTGGACCAACACTAAGAGATTTACAGGAGCTGTGGAGGTATCCAGCACCTTCAGGCTGTGGAGGCAAAGTGTCTAGAACTGTAGAATGGTGAAGTTTAACAAATGAACAGTTTGTGTTTCCATTTAAAAATATTTTATGGTTTGTAAACTAAATTATGTCCATGATTCTTACAGTGAAATGTTTGTATCAGGGAAAGGGAATATAATTAATTACGGTATGATCTTTTTTTTTTTTGTTGTCGTCATTTTAGGTTTTGTTTTGTAGAGAAATTGAGAAATTTGAGAATTTTTTTCTTAAATTGGTGCTGCACACATCTCTATACTTTGATTTGTTTCCAGTAAATATGAATTGCTCGGACACAAGAAGGGTGCTCTATCCATTTCTATAAAAGAAACTTTCTTTGTACGACAAACACATTCCTCTGTTTATGTTTGTGTTGGTGTCAGTGTAATTGAAAGAGGAATGCTGATGGATATGAAGTATTACCAGTTGCATGTTGTTGGATGAATAGTGAAATAAGATGCTCTTTTCAGTTCTTACAATTGTAAATCTGACTCCAGAGGAGCCAGTGCATCACCAGACATGAACCTCACCACACGTCACTGGTTCATGGGAGTGAAGGAGAATACATGAGGTGGGGGGCAATTTTGATGAATATCTCTTGTGAAAAATTCAGATTGATTTAATAAGTTATAACAGTGAAATAAGGGCTGTGGCTCAGATAGAGGAGTATAGGCTCTATTGGGCTGCAGGAGGTTGTACGATGATGTCGGAATAGTCAAATAATCAGAGGCTTGGTTGTTGATGCATTCACAGGAAGAAGAAGAAACAAATCACCACAGAGGAAGTGACCTGCCTCTGAATACCTCAGTATGCTAAATATAGCTGAGAGATGCATGTCTGTCAGCCTCCTCCCCCTCCTGGAGCCTCCCCTCAAGCCCTTATCTTAATTATTTCCAGACCTACATGCAAACACTCACAAATGCACACAAACACACATGTCTGATTTTATAAAAAGACTGTGTGTGTGTGTGTGTGTGTGTGTGTGTGTGTGTGTGTGTGTGTGTGGGTGTGGGTGTGGGTGTGGGTGTGGGTGTGGGTGTGGGTGTGTGTGTGTGTGTGTGTGTGTGTGTTATTCAACTTGCACAAAAGGTTGCTTTTTCTTAATTGCCTTGAATTGCTCACTCAGTAATTCATTTTAAACACAGTCTTCCTGATCACAATTTATATTACTGCTTTGGATTGAACAGTATCAACCCACTGCCATTCATCCATTCATCCATCCATCCAGTGGTTCCTCATGGCTCCATCCTTAGGCCTTGTTTGTTTGTTTGTTCATTTGTGGATGTTTTGGACTGAAGGAGAAGGAAAACCCAGAGACACATTGTGGTAGAACATACAAACTGCAAAGATTCATGGCTTAAAGATGACCAGACAGTGAGCATCTCGAATTGTCAGTGATTAGATTACATGAGATTCATCCCTCGGCCTCTCCAGTGCAGATCCACTCACCAAACCTACCTTTTAAAGACACCTGAGGAAACACGGCTGGATGATTGCAAACCTGACGTTTGCTACTTGGAGGAAAATCAGCCTTTTCCCAAAAACAGCAGGAGTGCAACACGCAGGAATGCAATTTCCTATAATTGTGTACTCATATCTTCTAAAAGCCTGTTGATTTTTTTTTTTTTAGATTATAAAATGCATTTAAATGGCCATCATCCATTTGTCTGCATCTACAATTCAAAACATAACATTTGATGAAACTTTAATGACCTCAGCAGGGAAATTGGATCTCGGCAGCAGCAGCAGCAGTTACCTGGAATAAAACTGCTCCATAACACAACAGAGAGCGTTGATGAACATGATGGGGGAAGCAGAAACATGCCAAACTGACTTCAAGCAATCATTTTCTGTGATACTGTTCCATGTGAATGTTGCTGGCTGCTTTAGTTCTGTGCTTGAGTGTGTGGAAAAAAAAAACCCAAAACTTTCAAAAATGCACCAGGTCATTTGGATTGTTTGTCCTTGAACACGTACAAAATAAGCACCACCAGTTTGTTACTCTATTAAAAGATCATCACGTGAGTATATTTGAACACCTAAACAATTTCACAATGGTTGTGAATTGGCTCTGAGGTGTGTATTGTTGACCACAAAAAAACAATAACCTGTTAAATCTACAAACAAGTAATGTGTGTTGATATCGTAGGGTATTAATTCCAATTCTTAGAATTTGATTGGGATTAATGTTGATATTGTAGAAGATTTAAAAAAAAATTTTTTTACATTGTGGGTCTACTAGAATCATGGAGGAAAAATGTACATGTTGATATGTGATTTGCAAAGGTTGCAAGGGACACGTTATAGCCACCAGAGGGCAGTCTAACATTGAATGCATAATCTCATGAGCTCTTTCAAGAACCTTGAAAATTGGCTGTTTGAAATGAATCTGAGCTTAAGCATTTGGGATTGTATTACTTTTGATGAAAGTATGTGAACATTTTGAGTGAATTCAAAACAGCAAGTGTAATCTGTGTTTTTCTGCCACAATTTGAATCTGGGCATTTTACAGTTGATTCTCTAATTTCTTTCACCCCCACTTTTATTTGTTCAAATTATTTTCATCTTTCACAGCAAGGAAGTTTGGATAGTAGCAAACTTTATTTTGAAAGATGAAGCCAGAGGAGAAGTGAAACAGTGCTGATGGAGGAGTGGAAGCATTTAATAATCACAAATATCTCATAGTAATAAGGTAATTGATCCTGATTTAAAAACATAATATGATCAGAATAAAGTGGTGTGGAAGACAGATAAGTTGACAAACCAGTTCCAGCACCACCAAAACCAAATGTATGTGAACTTCCAATAATCTACCCTCAGAATAATCCGCACTCAATTGCGGATCTCTGGATTATTCCCTGTGGCTCCTCTTATCCACATGTTGTAGTGTGACTGTGTGTCACATAATTACTCCTCCTCATTCTCCCTCTTACACTGTCGATGTAAAAAAAAAAAAAGTTTTTGCACGATATAACCGATTCCCATAACTTGAGGGTTATTTTTATTTTGTTGTTTAGTTATTCCAGGTGGAGGAGTTTAAGTCGCTCAGTGTCTTATTCCGGAGGGATGATGAGATCAGACACCGATTGGAAGCGATCCATGCACACAGGGAAGTGAGCTGCACTGAGATTTGAAGAAATGTTTTGACAATCACGAGGAAGGGGGTCCTTTGGTTTCCTTGATGTGATGAAATAAACATAGATTCAATGGCGGCAATAAAGTTCTCCAGTCTACAATCCATCACAGCACTAAAAGACACATCAATACATTTCCACTTTCACTGCGTCGCACAAGAACCTCAGCACTGGGTTTGTATTTGATCTTCTCTCAGGGTGGGGTGTATATATATTGTACGTAGAAGAGCGAATAATTCTCTTCCTTTCAAAAGCCAGAGGCTGACGTGAAATGAATTGACAGAAGGAGAGCAGTCGAATTCAGACACACAAATGGTAAATTGGACTTCACTTATATAGCGCCTTTCAGCAGTGTGAGCAGCCCCCAAAGCGCTTTACATAGTTCATCACATTCACCCATTCACTCACACATTCACACACCAATGGAGGCTGCAGCCATGTGAGGTGCTGTCACTCCAATTGAGAGCAGTTTGAGATTCCAGTGTCTTGTGGAATGTCACTTGCATTTGCTGCTTTCACACTCATGGGAAGGATGGAGAGCACACACCGGTCCTTACCGCCTCCTGTATGACCTCACGTTGAAGGTAAAGACGGTTGGCCTATGGCCCTCTGGCGAGTTGTTATATGGTTGGTGGTTGGCTTTTCATGTGAAGCACGGTGGGCAAAGTTTGAAATGATTATCAAGTCTGAGCTTTGGTCACATGAGCCGTGATTGCAAAAGGTGCCAACCCAAACTGATAGTGCATCTTGCATGGCAGCCACATTGATCGGTTTGACGTAGAAGTTAGAGAGCAGTGGACTTTGGATCGGGAGTTGGCAGATTTGAACCCCACAGCTGACGGGTCGTCATCCTGGTCCCCAAGAGCAAGACGTTTGACCCCCATCTGCTCAGAGCCACAAAGCCCCATCCCAGACCCCCAGAGCAAGAGACCACACACACACACACACACACACACACACACACACACACACACACACACACACACACACACACACACACACACACACACACACACACACACACACACACACACACACACACACACACACACACTAATGCACTTCAACTCTCTTTCTCTCTGTGCATGGCCTTCAATGAAAAACAAGGTTCGAAGTGCGGACACATCTGCAATGTAAATAATAGATCAAAGAGGATTCAAATTCTTGTGATCCAAATTCTTGTGATCCAGATAATAAACGGAGCAAATTCCACTCGGAGCTCAAAGGTGCACCTGTAGCCCAATAATAAAGTTTATGTGCGCTGCTTTATTGTTAAAATGACTCGCATCGTGGACTTGGTGCTGCACAGGTCAAATTGTGAAGTCTGAGGTGAGATGAATAGTTCTGATGACCTGGTTCCTGGTATACATTCTGTTTGTGTTTGTTTGATTGAGTGAATGGAAGATGCAATAGTGAATGTTTACAAGGTTTAATACGTGACCAGTCCCCGAAGGAACGTGTTAACATAAGACGTTTCCTCACCTGGTGTATTTTTTTCATACTGTGAGGTCGGTGAATGTTCCCAGGTACATATCTAAAAAGAACACCTTGAATATAGAGGAGCTGGAAGGAGAATCAGGGGATTTCTGCCACCACAGATAAACAGATTTTAAGAAAATGTCTGAACCAGGCCACTCCAGAAAGTGACGAGGACGGCACACAGTAAAAAAGAAAAAAAAATGAATGAATCAATGATTTAATAAATGAAATGTCATGGTTTTTACGCCCTCTCGTGGACAATTTGACTGACTATTTATATCCCGCACACTCATCTGGAGCGCTCATTACTTGTTTGGACAGCTCGCTATATTTCTCCTCGGTAAGTTCGCAAGGTTTATTACAAAGTCTGCCACTCTGGCGTTTGCATGTGTGATGTATTGTATGTGTCCGTTATGAAAGTGTTCAGATTCCTATTTTTATCTCCATAAGAAGTGAAACCGGATTAAAAAGCAGACTTTAAAGAAAACTTAAATGTACTGATTTGAACTCAAAACGGTTCAAAGTTCACCTTGTTTAAATACATTTCTCTCACTCAGATAAGGTAGTGGAGCATTTAAACCTCTGCCTCATCTCACCGTGGATATTCTTTTTGATTTCAAACATAAAATACCATGAAAAGGTTTATTTATTGCTGTAAATACTATCGTATCATTGAATCTCAAACTGTTGTGGTAGTTGAACCCCCTCTTGTGGCCGAATGTAAAAAATGAATTCAAATCATTAGTTGATGGAAATAGCTGTTACTCTTAATGTTTATCCTTTTTGTGTTTGAGTGCTTGCTGAAATGATATTATGTTGTGTGGCTGGAAGGTAAATAATCAGTAAATAATCCTCATTACTGAACTTCATGTTCAGGTTTGGTCATAGTGGTGGAGAACATTTTCTCAGATGGTGCATACTGTAGAAATGTACAAAAACACTGCTTTAGATAATTTTGCTGGCATGTATATATGCATTATGAACCCAGTCATAATGTGACATAATGTTCAAACCAGCTTACTTCTGGTTCCAAGTTAATTTCTGCGGCAAATGCCTGGAATCATCTGCAAAAAAAAACCCAAAAAACTGTTCAAGCTTTCTGAATTTCCCCATATTTCAGGTACCATGTCCTCACAGGTGAGACTGCAGTTGTGCCCTCTGGCCCGGTGTTTGTTCGACGAGCCCATCAAGGTGAAGGTGGAAGGGCTGAGGTCGAGACAGGTGGTCACTGTGAAGGCCAGATCGACAGATGAGAAGGGTGTGCTGTTCAACTCATCTGCCGTCTACCGAGCCGACGAGAGCGGAGAGATCCACCTGAGCAGAGACCCATCGCTCAGCGGGAGCTACGTCGGAGTGGAGCCCATGGGCCTGCTATGGTCGCTCAGGCCAGAAACATTGCACAAATATTTTATCAAAACTCAAGCACTCAGCCCCCAGGTGGTGACTATCTCTGTGCATGAGGAAGGGGACGGCCGGATGCTGGCCGAGGCGACCAATGAGAGGTTTCTGATTGCAGACGGGGTCAGTCGAGTTCCTGTCGCAGAGGGAAACATCCGCGGAGTCCTCTTTACACCCCCAGGTTCTCCCTGTCTCTCTATTTAGTCAAAGCCTAATAAAGCAAACACACTGACTGTAATCATCATCTTTTTTTTTAGGCAGATGTTTGCAGGATTTCCCATGTTTTCAGACAAATTACTTTGAAATGCAATTGTGACACAATATGCAGTCAGATCTTTTTTAGTTCTTCCCTGTGCTCATGCGCACTTTCATTTAGTGTATCTTTTCCATCTCTGGCTAACACAACAGTGCACTGCAACAGGAGGCTTGGCGCTGGTCAAAGTAAAACACACACACAGAGAGACATCAAGTGTTTTGTAGCTTCTCAGAAATAAAAGGCAACTGTGAGAATCACTCCTTGTTGAGATAAAGAATAACACAACGTAAACATTTGCTTCATAAAATACATACAGTCTGGATGCTCTCGGTCTGGTGATGTTCAACCTTCCGTCATGCCTCGTTTTGCCATCTGTGTTCAAGGAAAAGGACCGTTTCCTGCCGTGTTGGACTTGTCCACCTTCAGGTCTGAGAAAAGGGCCAGTTTGCTGGCCAACAAAGGCTTTGTGGTTCTCGCAGTGGCCGCGTTTAGCGAAACGCCACACAAAAGCAAAGGGCTGCACTTGGACCACTTTAAAGAAGCAGTTGATTACTTACTGAAGCATCCAAAGGTGAGTTTGTTGTCAGAATTCTATGTCACACTGAGGCAAATCATTCAAATTACTCCCCGTGCTCCCTAATGGCTGTGTCACAGGTGGGCAGCAAAGGAGTTGGCCTGGTGTCACGATCAAAGGGAGCAGAAGTGGCATTGTCACTGGCTGCCTTTGTGCCTGGCGTCGAGGCCGTAGTGTGGATCAATGGATGCAGTGCAAACATGGGCCTTCCTCTTTTTTACGAAAATCGTCAGATCCTCTCAATATTGCCATACGACTTAAGCAGGATGATCCACACTGAGTCGGGAGCAAGAATCATCAAGCACATTTTTGGAAATCCCCTGGACGAGGAGAACAAGGGCTGCCTGGTCCCTATTCAAAAAGCCAAGGGGCATTTTCTCTTCGTAGCTTCAGGAGATGACCTGAACTGGGACAGCAAAGGCTACATGGACGAGATGGTGGCGAGAATGAAGCGCCATGGGAAGAACAACTTTGAAAGTGTTTGTTACCCTCTGGCTGGACACTTACTGGAACCACCTTATGGACCTTTCTGTCCCTCTGCTGTAAACGGGCTCGTCAATGTTCCAGTGTTGTGGGGCGGCGAGGCCAAAGCCCACATTGCTGCTGAAGTAGACCTCTGGAAGAAGATCCAAGAGTTCCTAAAAACTCACCTGAGCTGTGGCCCTGCAGAAATTACATCTAAGTTATAGTCTACTGGGATGATGGGAAAGACAGGAGCCTAATAACTAGGTTTAACATGCCAATAAACCCATATTGCAGTTTACTTTTAAATTGCACAATAACTCGTGATAAAAGCCAGAAAGCCTTTTGTTCATAGTTCATAGAATTTCCAATCTTTTAAGCTTATCAGACATCAAATAGGATAATCAGGTAAAAACAGATGAATGGGTTCATAGCAGGAGTTTAATTTTTTAGCTTCAGTAACAACGTGGCTACAGGATGGAAACTCACAATTTTTTTTGAAGAAACCACCAATTGCAGGAACCGTCAATCGGTCCGTCTGGGACTTTTCTTTCTCCAGGACTTTTGCTCATCACCCGATGGCTGTGAATACATAATATGCGTCTCGCTTCCTGTCCGGTCCCTTGAAAAGAAAACAGAGTCAGAACTGCAACACATATCTCGACTGTACTTTTTGACTCTGATCATGGATCCATGGCTGCAACGCAAGGCCTGCATGCATGGAAATCAGAAGGAATCACAAATATACTGACAGATTCAGGGAGAAGTGTATTTCTATGGTGATGCAACCTTGTATGGTAAATATATGATCAAAAGTATCTGCAGTTCCTAATATGTCCACTTGGTGTTCCACAAACAAGTCAAAAAAAGAGATCCCATCCTGAAAAAGCACAGTAAACCTGTTTTTGGTGCGCACTCACACAAAACCTGAAAGACTCGCATATCCCCGTCATGTGTTTATATTGTATTGTGAATAAATGTGTTCAACTACAAATTATGTTCTCTGATGTTGTGAAGACTGTCCCATCTCTTAAAAATCCCAAGACAATTAAGGTAGATTTAATAGTAAATGAAATGTGGAAAGCCAGTACCTATACAGATCACCACAAAGGGCCAATTCATTGTCAGTTTTTGATAGTATTGGATATCCTTGGATCTGGCGTCCTAAGCTTAAAGGTATACAGGAGGATTTTCAGGAATTTTAGGAAAGAACCGCCCTCTCCACCGTTTGAAAAAAATGCGCATGCGCAACGCTGCACCTGCTCCCGAGACGGAACGCCTACTAAAACGCGTGCGAGAGACACGCACGAGCCCAGTTCTCCTCGTGCACGCTCTGTTTACAAGTCACAAGTCGGCATCGCTCACATAAGCTCACTTTACAAGAAGATTTGCACCAGAGGGGGTGAAACTGTGTAAAAATGTCCGAGAATAATGCGTCGGGTCGGCCACCGGCATTATGAGGACCGTGTGGAGTGAGCTGCGCGCAGGGACGAGCACGTACGACGGGCTTACGTCATATATCACCAGAATGATTGACAATTGGGAGGACCAGTTATTTTGATGATCCACCCGGAAGAAGAAAATCCTCTACTATACCTTTAACATAGGATATGTGGGTCAAATTACAAGGCTATATTGAAAATTCTGTAAAAAAAACAACCTCTCCCTATCTCCTGAAATGTTCGAGTGAATGCAGGTAAAATGATCTGCCTCCATTATTCACTAACTTTACCTCTTCTGAAATCTCCCTACCTTTCTCAATTTCTCAAGTGCAAAGTGGTAAAGCTATAGAGCTTATCATCATCCCATTAATTTGTAATTACAGAGCCCATCGGACCGAAAAGGGACATTATGTAAACACAGAGCAAATACCAAATGTCATGAAGTGTTACTGGGCGGTAAATATTGGCTTTGATAGTCGATGGTGTTATTACCATCCACCTTAGAAACTCATATGAAGCCATGATCCAATTAATAATACCACTGCTTAATCTGGAGGCAGATAAAACAATTCAAATGATCCTCGACATTGCCGATATAATCCATCATTGGTCTGTACATTGCCGATACATTTGCACCATTTCAACAATTACAAGACAAATATGGACTGTCAAAAAAATGTTTTTAATCCAATTAGACTTGATTAAGAAACTTGATCTAAGACTTTGCCACACCCTGTCAAAGGTCTTCTCATCTGTGGACTGTGGAAGAGAGCATGCAAATTCCACACAGGAAAGACCTTTATTTATAACACTTCGTTATTTATAGCACTTGATAGTCACATTAAATATCTCCTCACCTTGGCGCAAGTCAAAATACAATCAATATGAAATGAAAAGCATTTAAGACAACATATTGACAAAATGTGACAACTTGTCCTTGAGGCAAGCGTTAAGTCACATTTTAGTTTGATGAAGAATTTTGTTACAGTACGAGTTGTTCTTCAAGGTAGAACAACCTGCATTGTGAATTATTAATGTGTTTTTTTTTTTTTACCTGGATGAAAATTGCATTCTGTAAACTTTCTCCTGTTGCAAAAATGGCCTCTGTGACACAAAACATAAGCAGCTTTAATTTTTCAGAAGCTATATTTATGGTTTATTATAAAAAGACTTGGAATGAGAAAGTATGTTTGGAAATCATTTATTTGAAGAAAAACATTTAGAGAATTTACAAATCGACTCTCACCTCATGCAATGTATTTATTTATTAGTCAGAATGTCATAAATACAGCATGATTCTGTCATTTTTGAAACTCTCTCCCTCAGCTTTTTTTTCTTCCCAATTCAAAGAGTTTCTTCAAGAAAATCATTGGTTTCCTGTCCTTGTTGTCTTCATTGCTGACTGTGAGGAAACACAACAGAGTGAGATACATGTTTGTATGCTCTCCATGCTGAATCACATTTATTGAAGCAACTGAAGTGACCCCAAAAACAGAAATCGTGATATTTTTGATTTACTTGATGACAGAGAAGACTTCAGGAACAGAAACCCCAAATATTTGCATTTTCACCTGACAGCGTTGTCATGGGTCAGGGTCAGGTCAGGTACTTTACTGCACTGGCCGTTCCTTTTCCTCTCTCATATTTCGCAATTACTGAGAACAAACACTCGGTCTCTTTTCAATATTCTGAACGTTCAACCTCAGAATGGGACTTTCGCAATCAGACAGTCCTCTCCTCTTTAATTCTGCAGTGAATGATTAACTTTGAATTCTTATGACTCTCTCTTTGTGACTTGTGGCTCTTTGATATTGTTCTGTTCTTTTGTTTCAGTTTCCAACTGAAACAGGAGAAAACTGCCACCCACTGCCATTCTCAGCATCATTGACCTGTTCACAAATATAAATGCTTTTCCCCAACCTGCAATACACCCACTGAGTAATCCATAGTCCCAAAAGTAAAGTTGGAGACACCAGGGAGTTTGATCAGACGTATCCCAGGGGGCCTGAGCAGGCAACATTGAGTCTGGTGGTAGTTACACCCGGTTATATCAATTGGAGGCCACAAAAATTTATGTATCAGTGTGTGAGTTTGCAAAAACTGTGTCTGACTCATTTCTCTGGCCCCTTACCTGACGTTCAGTGTTGACAACGCATTTCCTCATTTAACCACTACATGTCTTGATGGCAGTGTTTGGCTGGTGGTTTCTTTCTTTCTTTCTTTTTTTTTTTGTAAGATTAGTTCACCTGAAAATAGCCTTTCACGAGGTACAGATGAAGCTGGGGTACACATAATCTCCACAGCAAGCTTAAACAAGTTCTAGTTTACGTTTTTATATGTTTCCAGTAGTGAAGTGGATCCTCTGATCTCTTGATGTTTGTGTGTGTGGATATAGTGACTACATACAATAATATAATGAAAATACTGACAATAAACACGTTGGTTACCTTGAGTCCCAGGCAGAGAAGCTTCTGGCCAGGAGGATGCTCAGTATTTTTTCTTTAAAATGTATTATTATTATTATATTTAGGATCCTCCTGCCCCTCCAGCTTTTGCTTTTTGTGTATGGATGATTGCCATTCAGTTTTGAATCCATACTTACATAAAAATGGAACACGTAACAGGGACGTT
This sequence comes from Blennius ocellaris, assembly GCF_963422515.1. NCBI lineage: Eukaryota > Metazoa > Chordata > Actinopteri > Blenniiformes > Blenniidae > Blennius > Blennius ocellaris. Next base: position 5,523,141 of record NC_137659.1, read on the forward strand.
TATTATGCAAATATTAATTGAAAATGTGGGGTGGGATTAAACACATTTTATTCATCCCACTCCCTTTCAGGCAAAACTCGAGTTTTCTTTCTTTCCTGTTCCAGTTCACATTGTATGTTAAATGTGAACATTTTTACCTCTGAAATAAATGATGGATAAATAAAAAAATTTAAAAGCTTCAGAGCTCATATGATCCACCAACCAAAGCTAATATATAACACACACACACACACTCCCAACAATGATTACCTGAACCTTCTTATCGGAATGGCACTCTCTGACAACTGAACACGCTGCTGTGCTTACTCAGACGATTACTTAACTGAAACGAATGTTTCTTCGTTGTTCCTTTCGTGGCAGTACTCTGTGTTTCGAAGTCACTGGTTTCCGTGTCAACTGATGCTCGACCTCCTTTAAAGCGATGACAGCAGAGTTTAAACACCCGAAACTGTCCTGTACTATCAAACCGCCACATTCACGCTACATTTTAAATGATCGGAGCTCTTGAGAGTCTTTATTTTGATCTTGTTCTGCGAACATGTGTCAGATCGTGACTGCTGTCACTCGGCTGCAAGCTGGAGGCGCTGATGTGCGTTGTTGTGTCACCCTGGGTTGAAGCCCCGCCCCATCCAGTGACGTAGGAGGACATATAGGGTGCGCAAGAGCAGCTGCCAGCGCAAGCGGCAATTCGGCTCCGGAACAAGTTTAGGAACAAGGCAAGGTAGGAGAAATATTTTAGATTTGTTCTGTGGTCATTTAGTTAGCAATGACACTCATTTCCAGTCAGTGCAGCGTCAAATGCTTCATATCGTTAGTTTTGACCGTTTGACGGTCATCATATAAAGTAAACATTGGAGGGAAAATAGGTATGAAAATAGGGAAATTGTCTTTGATTTTGCTCTTCATGAAATTTCTCCCAGAGAAATTGGAAATGCATCTTTTTACAAAGGAGGTGGGGGAATCAAAAAAAAAAGTTACTATAGAAATCTGTAGTAGACAGGAGAGTTCAAATGTTCCACAAGATATTATTTTGGGGTGTGTGGAAATGATCATTGATCTCGATGGCATCTACTTTCTTCTATAATCTTATTTTGTGCACAAGACTGAGGTTACAAGGGGTTAACTCAATAAGGAACCAAATTTCCGTTTTATTATGACTTGGATTGACTGCAAGAAAAATGGAGTACTGGGAGTTATACAGGAAGTCAGACAGAGTAAACATCTTGCTCTAGATACCTGTTCAGCTTATATCCACACACTGTGCGCCTGCTGCAAATAAACAAGTGTCTGACGGAAACTTTCGAGCATTGTTTTACTATGCAGATCAACAACAGGTCAGCAGCAAACACTGAAACTTGGCACAGCCAAATCACGTGGCTCCACTCATGCGCCGTTATGCTCCTTACAGGAATTACACAGAGCATTGTCCCTTTTCCAGTGACAGGTTTTCTGACCAATGCTTTTGCGACGCCCTCAAACACGGTGAAAAACATTTAAACCTATGTCTCTATGCATTTGGGCACCAGACGGATTCCTCAGGAGATCATGTGGATTACCTTTGTGAGCTCGGTGTGCACTCCCATCGTGTTGCTCCTCTTCCCTGCTCTCTTCACACTCAGTTTCTCTCTTTCTATGTCCAGCTTGGCCATTTCAGTTTGCTGCTGCTTTACTTTTTCCACTTTATGTTTCTGAATGTATTCACAGACGCAAGATTTCTTTCCCCTGCTCAATGGAGTAGACTGATGAGGAAAAAAACTAGGGCTGGGCGATATGGCATTTCATCAATATTTCGATATTCTTAAGCCATATATACACATATCTCTCAATATTTTTGCCTTATCCTGAAATTACACCTTGATGCATGCCATCACACTAGTATGATGATTCTATGTCTACATTATGGCCCAGTTTGCACAACAAAGTTCCATGTGACAACACCCAATGCATTAATTAACGATTGCAGCAGCGGACACACTGAAAGGATGAAGTTAGTATGCCGGGCGAGGGGAGGGCGTTGTTGCTTGTTTTTGTAATAAACCGACACGGTGGTCAGCAACACCGGAACATCACAGGGTACTGTGCTTTCTCCGGTTCTGTTCACCCTTTATACATCCGACTTCAAATACAACTTGGAGTCCTGCCACGTGCAAAAGTTCGCAGACAACACTGCGATCGTGGAATGTGCAAGTGCTGGACGGGAAGAGGAGTACGGGAAACTGATCCAGGACTGAATTTGTTTTGGTTTTTTTAGAATGCCAGGGAGAAAAAAGGTCATTTCAGCTCATGTGGACAAGGCTGAGATCAGAGGATCACCCTTTTTGACCTCTGGGCTCAGTTTTCCCAGTACAGTGGCCATTTAAATACCAGCACTTAATTTCAACTGATCTGAGTCTTTGTTTGATTCGTATTCAGTAACTAAATCAAGTCCACTTAGATTAGCAAGGTCAAACCTTGCAAAATGAATATGATACATTGTTGATCTCAAAAACGCTTCTTTATCTGGTCTATGTGGGAGTGTTTGGATAGTCTCTGACTCGGTTAAATACTTTCTTACTTCTAAAAGTGAAATGATGAGAAATGGTGAGGGAGACAAGTATAGCGTACTCACTCCGTCTCCACTGAGCTTAAAAAAAAAAAAAAAAATTCCATCATAGCACATGTACATTAGCTTTAACATTGATGTTGATCTGTTTTTTCATGACATTCATATCACGGTGTGATTTGTATAATTTTCCATGTTCTTTTTCAGGAAACAGCCCCAAACAGTTAAAGAAAAGAAGAATAACGTTTGAAAACATGGCCTCCCAAGTGAGACTGCGACTGTTGCCGAGGGCACGCTGTATGTTCGACGAGGCGGTCCAGGTGAGGGTGGATGGCCTGAGGTCCAAGCAGGTGGTCACTCTGAGAGCCAGATCCGTCGATCAGAAGAACGTATTGTTCAGCTCCGCTGCCACCTACAGAGCAGATGAGCGAGGCGAGATCGACCTGAACAGAGACCCCTCGCTTGACGGCAGCTACGTCGGGCTGGAACCCATGGGCCTGCTGTGGTCGATGAGACCAGACGTCCTGCACAAACGGTTTATGAAAACCAAGTCGCTGCATCCCCATGTGGTGAAGTTCTCTGTGCATGAGGAAGGGGAGGGCAAGATGCTGGCAGAGGCGACGAATGAGAGGCTTTGTATGAAAGACGGGGTCAGCCGAGTCCCTGTCAGCGAAGGGAATATTAACGGAGTGTTGTTCACTCCTCCAGGTTTGTCCCTGCCATTAAATGATCTTAATTATTTCACTGACCACGTCTCATTTGCCAGATTTCCATTTTGTATAAAACTCGAAATGAAAATTCTTCGAAGAGCCTTAACTTTAAACACCGAATGACATACCGTAACTCGGTTACAAAAACTCAAAACACTCTACAGTAAATCAACTGGCTGATACTTTGATGATTGAAGATCAGACTTGTCATAGTTGTCTGACATCAGGTCAGCCCAACACAGGCCAACCACAGCCCAACTAACAGTGAACACTTAATTTACTTTTTATATTTACCAGGGGCAATTTATTGTATTATAATAAAGATAATGCAAAGTTTTCTAAGCCGTCACCTACATGGAATCTTTTTCTCCTGGACTTTGAAATGCTGCTTGATTCTCTTCAACCTATAAACGTTAAAATGAAGAAAATGTGTTTTGTCTTGTAGGAAACGGTCCTTTCCCTGCCGTGCTGGATATATACACCCTGGGCGGAGGCCTGTCGGAGAAAAGAGCTTCTCTTCTTGCCAGCCGAGGCTTTGTCGTTCTGACAGTTTCACTTTACGGCCACGACGACATTTCAAAGAATATCCGTGGAATCCATTTAGATTATTTTGAAGAAGCAATAAAGTTTTTAAAAACGCAAGACAAGGTGAGCTCAGTATCACAAACGACTGTAAAGAGGAGCTGGGTTTTTTTTTTTCTTGTTTTTGTGTTGATGTTGGAGAAGCGGGTGTGGGATCAGAAGCGTGCAGGTTTGAAGCCCACTGCCAACAGATTACACTGTGGGTCCTTGAGCAATACCCTTATTCACTAGATCTACCCAGGGACTGCACTGTGGCTGCCCACTGCTCCTGGTCTGTGTGGTTTTACTTTGAATAGGATGATTTGAATGCAGCAATCTCAAGGGGATCAATGAAAGATGTTGTCTTCGCTTTTCCGTTCTTTAATTTGTGTGTTTGTTCACAGGTGGGCAGTAAAGGCGTTGGAGTAATGTCACTTTCCAAAAGTGGGGATGTCGCACTTTCGATCGCCTCCTTTCTGCCCGATGTCGTCGGGGCTACAGTGTGGATCAACGGCTGCTCTGCCAACACGGCGTTCCCCCTTCTCTATAAGGGCGAACAAATCCTCCCTCCATTACTGCTCGATTTAAAAAATCTGAAAGCCACTGAGTCTGGGGCGTACATCGGTACACATTGTCTTTTCAGTCCTTTCGCTGAGGAGAACAAGGATACTTTGATCCCCATTGAACAAGCCACGGGACATTTTCTTTTTGTGGCCTCTGAAGACGACCTCAACTGGGACAGCAAGGTCTTCATGGAGCAGATGGTGGAGAGAATGAAGCGTCATGGGAAGAAGAACTTTGAGAGTGTGTGTTACGCTGGAGCTGGGCATTACTTAGAACCACCATATGGACCCTTCTGCCCCTCCAGCTTTCACTCCATGGCGAACAAGCCAGTGCTATGGGGCGGTGAGCCGAGCTCCCACTCGGCGGCTGAGGTCCACTTGTGGAACAAGGTCCAGGAGTTCTTCAGAACGCATCTGAGTTGTGATGATCCACCAAACAAAGCAAAGCTGTAGATGTAATCACCTTTGAAAGTTATTTGAATCAATGGGGGTAGTGCTGCTTCATTAATTCAATGTACTGTTATGTAGCTGTTCTATAAATAAATAAAACCCTACTGAAAACTAACTGCTCTATTTGTTTCATTCTTTTATTCCTTTTTATAAAGCGTTATCCAATAAAAGTTATTTGAGGTTGATCCCAGCTTTATATATCCTAAAGCAGGGTGCGTCTGAGTACCAGAATATCACTGGAAAAACTACTTTATGTTTTGAAGGTTTTAGTGTCAGACATTAATTCCACTTAGTGGATTGGAACAAAGTGATCAGACCAATCCACTGTTTTAAAATTCACTGAACGTATTGGTTTCAAAACAATCCAAACACCGTTTAAAGAAAAGAATGAAAAAATGTTCTGCAAGATAAAATGGTTACAACTTCAAGGGAACGCCAAGTCGTTACAAAGTCTCTTCATGTTTGGTGCAATTTTCACATCCAAGCCTTCAATGGTGTCCTGCCTGAATTGTTCACCCTCTTCTTACTGTCAAAATGTTGCAACTGTAGAAATCCACAATAATATATTGGAAACGTGGTATGATAAGAATGAATGTCATTACTAAAGCAAGAAACAAAATAAACTCAATTCAACAAGTCTCTTTCTGTGTAGCCACATAGGCACCACTTACATATTTAGCCAACGTATCAATATCAATGTAATAAATTGAAATGAAGAAAAAAAAGTGCAAATAACGAATGCATTTTACTCAGCAAAAGTATTGATTATTTGTACACAAATCCACCTCTTTCCTCGAGAAAAGTCCAGCAACTCTTGTCATACAGGTTCTCCTGGTGTCTTACCTTGAGCAATACCCCTTGTTCTATAATGGAGGCTAATGTTAATATTCAGGTTTGTTCCATCGTGTTTCTGCCATAAGTTTTAATTTGCTTTACGGCTGAGAATGTCCACATTTTAGGCCCCTGCCTTCATCTCTTGCGTCCGTCCCACAAGGCGTTAGACGATTCTTTTCATATCAGACATGCAGAACAAAACAACCATAAAACAACACCGACTCAAGGCTCCGAGTTGAGCATTATTGTGATTTAATTCACTATTTGTGTTATATCACAAAGAAAGTCTTTAAAAATGCAGACTAGAATTTCTGTATATAAACTGTACACAAAAAGCAAGGCACTATACATTCAGATTCAACAAGCTGCGGTTTGACTTGTCATCGTAGTCGGGACCTTAAAATTACAGCTCCCCGTTATCGCGGCGCTTCGTCAGTCCGAGTCAATTCGACAGTGCAGCGCAGGCGAGCGACGCGAGTCTCCCCCGAGGCCTGACGGCGTCCGGAAGCTGCGGGAGGAAGACATCTCTCCTCGCAATCACCTGACGCCGCAGGGATGGTTTTTTTTTGTTTGTTTTTATACATAGATACAAAGTCACAGACGCACCTACGCACACATGTACACAGTTAAAAAGTTAACACTCAAACATTATATACAGTCGCACACAACCACAGCATGGCACTTCCACTTGTTTTTCTTTTCACTCTCGAGTCCGTGACTGCAGGGCTGGGAAGAGATTCCAGACACACAAAACAACCAAGTATAAGCCAAAATGTGTTTTCACCCACCCATCCACCCACTTAAAAAAAAAAAAAAAAAAAAAAATCCGCCTTCATTTATTGTAGTTGAGTAAAGTTGAGAAGTAAAACGATAAGACATAACAATAAGCGAGGCTCTCCAGTCTCATTTTCTTCTGATTCCGCTGTGTTCCCACCCAATAAAATAAAAAATAGAAAACCAAAACTCAATTTCAAGAGTCCGACCTTTGACCGCTTCACGTGCCATCTTCTGATAAATATAAACTTCATAAACTTGCTTAAAACAGTCCTTTCGCCTTCTTCAAGTTGACTTGCTTCCATCCGGGCAGACGTTCGTATTCCTCTCTCTTCATGTCTAAAGCTTTCTGCAGAAAAAAAACAAACCACACAGACAGACAAACAGACCTCAGTAACCAGATAATTGCATTTTTCATCTTCAGATTGGCTTCCTCCTTTTTTAAGGATGTTGTACTTGTTGTGTTCCTTCAGGTTATTTGCTGAACCCTTTTTCTCTTGAGTCAAGGAGTGAAACAGGGAAAACCAGTTCCATGTCGAAAATAACATCCTCGTCGGTGAACCAGCATCACACTGCCGCCGCCATCTTGTTTTATTCCCATGCAACGTCCTCGTGCCATGTGTTTCTAACCCGTTGCTTCATCTCTTTCACACCAGATCACGCATGAACCACGTGCAGTCACGAGCCAGTTTGCTGGTTTACTTCCGGGTTTTTTAATTTTTTTTATTGCTACGACCCAGTTGTTACATTACTAGTTGGCCACTTTTTAGTTTTTGAAGATTACTGATCCATCAATCCTCTGATCTTCAAGACCAATTTTTGCAACTGATCTGGATTCCGGGAGGAGGCACTGGAGTATAAACTGATTATCTGCATGTTTCTGCATGCTGGTGTTTTCATGTGATGACTTCAAAATCAGGAGTCAATCTATGTGCTAGTAAACCAGCGTTTTTGCACATTTTGAACACATTCGCTCACGTAGTCATTTATTTATATCAGTGCAGTTTCGTCCATTTTATTAGAAAATGCACACATACTTTTCAAACTATTCAAGCTATTTTTCAAACATGTCTGTGTTGGTTCATGTTTTTCAGTAAAATGCCTTTTTTCCCCCCTGCACTGGCCTTTCATCATCTGCAAAAACCACTACACCCCCCAGCAAATCTAAACCTTGATCAACAAATAGTTGAATAAAAGTGTATTTTCTATTCTTGAACTGGAACTGTCACTATTTATTTCCGGTTGCTCATTCTTTTCACATTGCTGTACCTCGTGTCCCTTGAAAAAGAGTTTTCATCTCCAACTTCTCCAAAAAGCTTATTGACTGAAGAATTTTCCATATTTAGTATCCCGCGGGCTGTTCTGGAGGAGCAACACATCTGCAAAACCACTCGTACATCCAGTGTTTTCTTCATGCATTCACTTTGTGCTGCGCAGACAGAAAGTGTGAGTCAGACTGCAGTGCAGCTGATGGTGAATCAGTGAATTGAACCTGTTAGCTGGGAGAGGAAAGAGTCTCAGGCGAGGGCAGTTTTTACATGAAGAGGTGCACGGTGGTGCGTGGTGCGGTCGAAAAGAAATCATATATCGTTTAGTGAGTTTGCTCACTAGAAGTCACATACAAATAATACATATTTCAATTAATAATGCATCTCTCAAATTGTGTTATTTCTCTGGAAAATTTAATCTTTGTGATAATTCTCCAAACCTTGATGTTAAAGGTTTGAAGCGTGTGTAATATTATTTACTTGTTTTTGCATACAACACAAATGAACAGTCAGCACCATATGTGGTGTGGACACATGATGAAATAAAGTGCAAAAAACCAATTTTCCTTCATTTAAAAAAAAAAGATTTACCGGTACATCACCATCAAACCTAATTTTCATCTTCAATCCAAATACTACTTCATGTTTGGACTGTTTGTACGCCCTCTCGTGGTCTAAAATGCACATTACAGTTGATTAAACGTGCTTCTCTTTTAAAAACAGTTGGTAATCCACTGAAAACAATTTCCTCAAAAAAATTAGATAAACAAATAAAATTAAAATGCGTCATTTTTGTTCTAGAGCTCTTACTCTGAGTGTTTCTTTGTTCAACTGCTGAATTGTTTATTCTGGATTTTCAGAACATTTCAGATGTTTTTGTGCGGCCAAGCACAACCTCTTTCTCTTCAACCAGCACCACGCTCGAGAGGCAGGAGAGATTTCTTAGATCCAAATAAAGAACAAAGACAGTGTTACGTGTGCACGAGGGAGAGAGAGAGAGAGCGGATGAATCACGCAAGCAACTCTTCTTACCTGAATCCAGCTACAACTTGGTCTGTGAAATGAGAGTTAGATGGAGTTAGACGTATTACATGCCTGAGGAGGCCGGCTGACGATATGCGTCTTCCAAAGTCAAAGAAATCGGTATTTTGATGAAAACTCGATCATCTCGACTCACTTTTTGTGTGTTTCATGTAAATGGACGCACTTTACATGATTTGTTACATTCAGCAAACTGTGTTATGCAGTTTTTTGTTTCACGGCTGTTTAGAAGAAGAAAAATCAGTTTTCTGTCTGCATATATGTTCAATCTCAGGTGACGGCAGGGTCCAACTACAAGCATTCATATTCACACAAATAAGCTGTTTAAAGACCTCAAATGTATGTTTTTGAACTGTGGGAGGACAAAAAAAAGAGGCAAACCCATGTGCGCATTGGAAGAACATGCAAACTCCACAAACATAGGCCTCCGAGCCTGAACTCAAAGCGAGATCGTGTCGCTGTGAGGCGACAGTGAGAACCACTCCACCACCATGCACTTCTTTATCATTGAATGACCCCCCCCCCCCCCCCCCCTTTCCCTTGTTGCATTGATTTTATTGCAGGTTTTACAATTTGTCTTTAACTTAGTTCAGTTAAAGTAGTTTGTTTATTCATTTTTTTTACATTTCATGAATATTTAGAGTGCAACGAAATTTGACACAAGCAAAATTGGAAGTAAAATTATGAAACACCAGCGATTTTGAGCTATGAGAAGACTGATTTTTTCAAAAATACTCCCCGTAAATTTGACTCTTCATTCACTTTTTTCCTGCGTCAATAAAAACCAGATAAGGAAAATTTGAAATACTCGGGCTCCGCCGCTCACCTCAAAGTCCGTGTCAGACAGGTAGATCTCCAGACGCAGCGGGTCGACGCCCTCCGGAAGCGGCCGGGCCGTCAGCTGATCCAGAGGGAAAGTGTTCTGACAGAGCCGCGCCAACACGTCCTCCACCAGGATGATCTGGTTACACACCTCCGCCTCCTGTGGCCACAACACGGAAACAGATGTGTGTTTTTAACAGTCTGCTGGTGGAGGAATTTGTTTTTCTGGGTAATAACTGAACTTTTGATGATGACATTTCATTGTCTTATCAGTTTACTGCAGAGGTCTGCAACCTGTGGCTCTGGAGCCACATGAGTAAATGCCTCCCTGGGCCTTACATTTTCATTTTATTGACACATACAAAGTCATTTTCAAAAGGACTTAAAAAGAAAAAGGCATAACTAAAATGGCTAAAATGGAGAAAAATAACTAAAAGCAAAAGAAAGGTGTAAAAAAACAAAACCCCAAAAAACAACCCTAAATTCACAAGGATTTCTAAAGGGAAAAAAACATGGGGAAAAAAGCACAAAACTGCTTTTAAAAAAAAAAGAGCCAAAATGGTTAAAACAGATAAAATGTCAAAAATAATCTCTAAAACTGCTGAAAAAGAAGGTTGAAACATCTAAAATCTGGTACAAAAACATCCAAAATTGTAATCAAAACTTCATAAATACCACATAAGACAGAGTTTATGCTAATATATCAAAACTATAAACATTAAGAAGTGTTTTATTGATTGTAAAAGTTGAACGTGTTTTGTGGTGCCAGTAAAAATTGGATTTGGTTCGAAAGTGACAAATGTGCGTGTGATTGCAGCTGACCCTCTCTGTGATCTCGGCCACGTCCTCTCGGTGCTCCCAGCTGGGGAACATGTTGGTGAAGGTGAGCGGCTCCAGGCCAGCGTGGATCAGGTACGACTTCTGGGGCTTCTTATCGTTTTTCTCTGCGGTTGAGGATAAATCAGTACAGGAACTCTGACCTCATATCAAGACATGTTATCATTACTATACAACACATTTTCAGGCCTGATTTTTAGCCAAGGTGCAAGACTTGACTTCATGGAATTTCCCTCATCCACTAATAAAAATCAGCACTACACTTTGAAAAAAAGCGATTGGACGGAGCCGCCTGTTCTTGTCGCTCCTCCTCACCTTTGCAGTACTGGAGTACCGTCTCCATCGCGCACTTCCTGTCGGCATCCCAGCGGATTCGAGCCGAGCCGGTGCTCTCACTGTCCTGAGGCCACCAGCCCTGCCAAAGGTAGACCTCGTGGAAGTTGTCCACCAGGAACAGAGCTGTGGCAATGAGAGTGTGACATTTGACATGTAACCTGCAGAAATCAATATGCTCTGCATGCTTAGATACATAGACGTTCAAATTCAATATTTCCAATTGTTTATTGAGTCGCTCTTTGCCGTGTTGATACACAAGTTGGTTTGCAGTACTAAAGCTTTCTTCTCATTCTGCAACAAAGTTTTTTTTTTTTTTTTCTTTTCTTTTCTGCTGGCTGCTGCTCCACTGAGGACTGATTAGACTAAATGGTCCAGACATCAAACAGCTTTATCTCCTAGATATTTTGTAAAATACTCCCAGTGAAGTCATTATAAGAACTATTTTAAACTAGTACTTTGATATTATCGCGCATAATGATAGATAAATCTTGTGTTACTGTTTCATGCTGTGATTAAAAACGCTACAAAAATGGGAATTTAAAAAGTGGGTAAAATAGCAGTAGGGAAAAGAGTCGCAGAGTTTGTGAGTCCCACGGCCTTACCGGGCTGCGCTGCATTGTACAGGTCCTCCTGCAGGAACGGCAGCGAGCTGACCAGGTCTGGAGCTCTGGACGGATGGAAGAACTCATTCGCCACAAAATCCCCGGACGTGCTGCTCAGCTGGAAGAGCCGCGGGGTGAAGTTGAACTTTCCCGGGTCTGAAGACAGCAGGCAGGATGTTTCACTCAAAGACGTCTGAAGACTGAATTCCTCCTCTTCCCGTGATTCCGAGTTGGGGAAACGTTGAGGGGAATTAAAGTGTAAAATACCTTGCAGCATGCAGTCGTAGGCCTTCCTGTCTTTCCTGCCCAGAGCCTCCCAGAAGCCCGGAGGCTCCATCCCCTCATCGCACTCATGGATGGTCACTTTGCTGCTGCTGTGGAGGCCTGCTTCCAGAGGACACCTGAAGGCAGCGCCATTGACATCAAATCAGACACATGCACACGAGCCCATTTGTTAATATCTATTTCTTCTCGTCTGGAAACTGACTGTTCTTTGATCTTGAGCGCGGCCGTGTTTCCCACGCCGCGCGTGTGCAGCTGCGTCTTGCAGCCGTGCCACAGGTAGATGACGGCCTTGTTGATGTTGAGCAGGATCATGGAGGCTCTGGAGCGGAGGCTGCTGCAGTGACTGGCCACCTCCAGGAGGTGGCCCTCCGCCGGCACCTCGCCCCGCACGCAGTACAGACGCCATTCATCTGGATGGAGGAGCATCGTCAGAGGCGTGTCTCAAAAATGACATCAATACATTTTGTGTCCTCTTCACATAACTGAACTGGAAAAAAAAGGGGGATATTGTGTTTCGGATCTACGAAGAGAATTGGGCAAATATGTCAAACTTTATTTCTTCTAAACTTCACAGACTGGGATTATCAACCAGTGAAAAATGCTGGAAATGTCAGATAGAAACAGGAACATTCGTATTTCAAGTTTATCAAACCATTCTGGGGAGAAAAAAAAAATTGTTGGAAATGATTGGGAATTAGGTTCATTTGAAAAGTCATGCTTCATCAAGACTATGTCTCCGATGGGATCAAACAGAACTGCCTCATATATAAAAGTGTGATTTTACTGTCATAAAGGTGGGAACGGTCGTGGCTACGAGGACGAACCTTGGATTATGGAAAGCATGTATAGATATAGATTTCATGTGTAGAACTAATGACACGGAGAACATTTGGGGATTTTAGCGGGACATCCAATTGTATTTGAATCTTAAGATAATAATAACAATGTGAAAAAAATTTAATAACCCCCCCCATATTTGAATGTCTCTAAACATTGCATTGTGTATTATTTACTCTGAGTGTTCTCCTCCTCCTCCTCTCGTTTGCCAGCGTGGACGATCATCCCTCCGTTAAAGCACTGCAAGAAACACGGAGGCTCCTTCCCTTGTTGCACTTGGAGCTGGAACACACAGGAGACGACGGGATATTTCTGTAATTGAGTCTGGCCGCAAGCGTATCGAAACAGGAGGATCATCGATACAAGAGTGCTGCGATTACGCTGTTTAAAAAAAATAAAATAAATACCTGCGCTCCTCGTTCCTCGTCCAGCTCCACCGTCATCAGAGCCGACGTCCCCTTCTCGCTGACCGTGGAGTGTCGACCCTGCCAGAAGAAGTAGCAGCATTTCTCCTTCCCCGGCCCGCTGCTCCTCGCCTCCGGGTTCAGCCTGCGACCAACTGAAACACACACATTATGTTTCTATTAGTTGTAACTTTAAAGTTAAATAATGTGCAATAAGACTGAGGTAAATAAGCGTTTCTGCAATTTAAATTTGTGTAAAATAAAATTCTTTGTTATTAAATTTGAAAAACCTGAGTAAATCACTTGATTCAGCGCCACATGATTATCAAGTATCAGTAAAAACAAACCATGTAAACACATTGAATTTTTGTTTTTTATTGAGGCTAAAATTAGCAAAGCTCATTCCGATGGAATTTCAGATTAAATGTTTTTAAATATTGTCTCTCATTTCACTTTCTTGTCTCTGCATGAATTTTGTTTTTGCAGTTAATATTTCAATTCAGTTACTTACTACCAAAATTAAGTTAACCATCGACACTGATCGTGTCATTGTGACGGGGACAAAGTCATCATGCATTTCAATAAATGTAGCTTTTGTTGCCTTTGAGTTTGACACATGCGCCTTATGTGTGAAATGGATCAATTTCCTTCAGGATTATCGTACAAAAACTGGACAAAAACATCTGAAAATTGGAACCTGCAGTGCAATACCAAGCAACACATCCAGCGGACACCGGCCTGAAATTATGGCTTTATATTGTACAATGCACGTTTCAGTTTTTTAATTTCTTTTTTAAACTCTCGTTACATTCTTTTCATTGCCTATGTTCTCGATTTTCACATTTCTATCCTATTGTGAGTGATATATTTAGTCTATTTTCTCTATTTTTCATTGCGACATATATCCACACCATAGGAGGGCGTGCCAGAATAAATTTCTGCCGACCTTAGCCGAGAGTAACGAGTGAATGAGAAAACATAAACAACACGAGCATTCATAAAGACGAACCTGAAGTGCTGACCATGTACTTCCACTTCACCACGTAAGCGTCGCCCTCGTGGAACTGGCCGATGCTCTGGCGCGGCAGGCGGCTGTAATCGAACTCCAGAATGTGCCACACGTCCACGGACGCCGTGGTGATCTCCTGCGTCCTCATGTGGTCTTCAGTCTCCACCGGGCCATGGCCGCGGCCGATGCTCACGCCCTCCAGTATGGTAGCGATGGAGGACTGGAGGACGGGTAGCATCAGGGTGGCGTCGTACGGGTGGCACTCTCGTCCTGGAGCCTCCTGGGGTGAACGATCGCAGATGGAGTTTATGGAGTTTATGGGTTATGGAGATCTTCTGCACCATCATTGCAAAGACTTCTACTCTGTAATCCTAATTTTTGGTCCCAGTGTGTAACGGTTGGTGGCAACATTAACTGATACAACAGATAAGCAGATGGTCGCATAAAAAAAGACATAAGAAGCTCCTTTAGTGACTGTGACCTGTGGATTAAAGTAACTATCCTTCTGGAGCCAGTTGTGGATTCGTACCTTCTGTTCACGTACAGGCTCCACCACTTCTTTCGGTGTTGGTGACTTTGCTTCAGTCCAATCCACGAATTTCTCCTTGAACAGGATGGTCTCATTGTGCTCTGTCAGTCTGCCAAACACGGCCCAGTCAGGACGGCCCAGGCCCTTCCTGGAGGGGAGACACAGGAAAACAGCAGATTTCAAGGTTAGGATCGGTCATATAAATGTCGAGATGGTTGTTGACACTGATCAGTTTAACCTCTTTATCGCAGACAAATACAGAGGAGAATGCAGTTTATTCTCAATGATTACTGTTTACATCTGGGGTATGAAACATACGTGATCCTGCATTTTTAAATATCTCATAATAATCCTTCTTTAATGTTTTGTTTTTTTTGTTTTGTTTTAATAGCTGTCCTGGGTGAGGATTTTATTGTGGAGCTTTTATTGTTGTTGGTTCAGCATTTCTTCTGGCAGCAACGAAGTGACACAAATTAAGAGCATTGAATACAATACAACCGATGGTGAAGAAAACACGTCTTGCATTACAAAGACCGTACAAGTGAATACAAAACCAAACGTGCGTCTTCCCACCCACCTGGGTATGAGTGTGTTGCAGCCCCCCGGGTCCAGAGGGTTGATGTCGCAGCAGGTGTAGTCGAAGGTCCCGTTCCACAGGTGCTTGGCGAGCTGAAAGGCCACTTTCCTCTGGGCCAGCGTCACCTCTTTACCGTGCCACACGTAGACCTCGCTGCCAAAGTCGAACACCAGTACCTGCAGCAGACAACGGAAACACTCCATCTGCAAATGACCCAACGCGATATGATCTTGTGAAACCACCAAACTGGACCTGGATTGGAAATCCTCACATCTGTCTCATAGAAAACACTGAGGTTTCCGATCGGTATGACAGATAGAAGAAGTCACACCATTTAAATTCAGTAGCTGCACGGAGTTTTCCACGACTTCGCTTCGGTGTCCTGAACACATTTGGTTTTTGAGCACAGATGGACGTAGGAGGTGCGTTATGACACCTGCTGTTGCTAAGCAACAAATTAAATCCAGCTGGAATCACACTGAAAGTCTGAGGACAAGCTCAAATGTTGTTGTTTTTTTACTCTGATCTTGGTGTTTTGAATTATAGTCAGCTATCACAAGATCTTGTAAGCATTCCGTACTGGATGTATAAAGCATTCTGCAGCTTCTAACGTGATAAGTCGTTACACATTTCTTTGTTGCTCCAGGCTTAAATTACTTTGCAAATACTATGAATGCAATTTTTAAAAAAAAGAAAAGTTACTGCATTGCAAGCTGTTATGAAATTAGTCTATAATAATCATACAAATGCAAATTCATCTGAAACTGAACAGAGCCAGAAATGAATAGGGTTGGGATGACTTGTGTATAACAAAGTTCTAAACTAAGCAGTGAAACTTGAAAATTGACTTTATTTAACAACTGTATAATTGCTTACGCAAGAGAACATGGTATTAACACATTTGTTTGTGGCACTACTTGACATCATAGAGTCAGAAGGCATAAATTATAAATCGGTCCCACAATGGAAATAAGCACATCAGCCTCTCTGTAAAACAAACATGGAAGCCAAAACCATGCATGTCTGAATAGTTATTAGACAGTTATTAGGTGCAATGCGTAACCATGGACCATCACCATCATGGTCCACTCACCTCCTTAGATGTGAGCAGAGAGCAGCGGGGGACCTTCCCCCACTCATCATCATCAGGCACCAGTTTATCGTCCAGCAGTCTGAAGATGCAGTTGGTTTCCACAATGGCGTTCTCAAACTGCTCGTCTTCCTCTGGTGGACCCGCCGCTGCAGCGCACCAAGACATAAATGCGCCATCGTCAGCACGCATCTGTTACCGAGTCCATCCCACACTACGTTTTGTAGCTGATATCTTACATTGGTAAGGCATCTGTCCTCCCAGGACCGTCCAGAACTGCTGAACATCCGCAGCTGGTGTGTTTCCTCCTTCCTCGATGGTCTTCACCTGGCTCGCCCTGCAGCCCATGTCCTTCTTTGTCTGGAGGTAAGTAGCCAAATCCATTGCCTAAAGACAAAAAAAACAACCTCTGTCAAACAACAATAGATTCCAGAACTTGAACAGATGTTACTGAACTTTGTTTCTCTGCATTACACATAATACAATAACGAAACAGACAAAAAAACAAGGAGGTGGAGTGATAAAGCAAATGTTTATCAGGAGATGTCTAGACAGATCTCCTCAGGGGAAAACAGAAGAGGCTGAAAGCATGTGTCTGATCAGGAGAACAGATGGGGACGAGCCAGAAAATGGAAATGAGAGGCCGAGTCATCAATGAATCATGTTTGTTCAACTGACAGCATTGCAACAGTTGCGTTTACCAAATCGAATATTACTCACTTTGGCCCTCTCGATCACGTTCGCGAACTCCCCGATCCAAACGAAGCAGTGGTCCGGAGTGACCAATAGGAAACAGTCGCCGCTGTTCAGAGACGACGCTCTGGGCTCCACCAGCCGGGTCTGAACGTGACGGCGACCTGCACACGTTCAAGTCACGTCTATTATTCCGTCAAACCATCCACATTCTGGCATTTATGAAATCACAGTAACGTTGATTTATTATAAACACAGTTTGGCCGTCAAGGTCATTTAAAATAAACCCACTCAATAATTTTTCTTTCTTAAAAGTACTTGACTGATGCTGATGCGTCAACTGCGAGAATAGCAAAATTATTGTGAAACTGGACTAAAAACTAGAAAATGAAACACTATTTTGTTTATTATTTATTATTGCACTATTTTATTTTATTTTATTTTATTTTATGAATAAGGAAATAATGTTGGATCTATTTTGTTCAAAACTACAAGATATTTTTGTTGCGTTTTTGTTGTTTTTTTTCTGCTCTGGTTTTGGTTGTGAATGACATTATTTGTCATTTTTATGTGTATTAGATATTTATGGGTTGACTAGCGATCTATGAGTGTCATGTAAAAGATGCATAACTTTCTAGACCCCAGGAAGAATAGATAATGTGGATCTTAAAACAATAAACAATAAACTACTGCTGGTTGTTTGTTATAGGATGTGAATCAAGACATTCCCACTCTAATGCTGAAAGCGACTGGACTCAATAATATGTTTCATAAGTAAAAGATACTGTTATTATCAGATATATTTGTGCTGGTTTGGAGATTCATGCAGTCATATTGTGGTTACACAGCCTGCAAAGGTTTTGTCAGAATTTGTCACATTAACATTACTTTTTCTTTTTTGTATTGTAATTTAATTCTCAATAACAATCACAAGGAAGTAGAATGGTGGGAAAAGTTAATAACAAGCTTAGTGAATAGCAGAAACAAATCTTCAGGCTCTGAATGAAAGCAACAATATTGACGGTTTAAAACATGATATCTGGTTTGTTTATGCAACGCTGAGCTTGAAGTGTAAAAACAGCCATTTGTTGTTCTCTGGACATTCACGGGTCAAACTCACTCAGAGCTCAGAGCAGACATTTTTTATAATCTCCAACTGGTTGCCTGGCAACTGCTCCTTGTCAGGAAAAGACCCCCAAATATAGAACTGCTCCTCTACGATAAACACTTGGTTTGATGAAGGCACTATTGCGGTCTGTTCCGAGCCACTGTGACTGGCGTGAGTGTCACACTTCACCTTTGATTTGCATCAGCATGAGGTTCTTATAGGGCACGGCGCTGTTGTTCGACGCCTGCTCCGACACGTTGACGCTGCGCAGGCTCACGCTGCTGAAGTTTTCTTTACTTGCCAGACCTGCCAGAGCGGCCTCGGAGTACTCCGACGTTTTGTTCGCTGGAGGGGAAAAAACAAACACTATTAAAGCGGGAGAGCAACAGGGGGGGGCATTAAAATATCTTAAACGCTTCATTAAAATCTAAATTCTCATTGTCAACGCTGCTATAAAAGTGGGTCACAGGGGGCAGTGCGCTACTTTGTAGGTTTTTACAGAACAAAGAAAGCGACTGAAGTGGATTTGAGTTGTAGGTCGGGTGAAGTCATGTTGCCTTCGCCTTACGTACTCTTCTCTGCCTTCATCCTCTTGCTCTCAAGCTGTGCCACGTTGAGCCTCTGCTCCGTGTACTCGTGTCGTATGTCCTCCCGGGCCGCCAGCATCTTCAGAGGGTTTCTGGACGCTTGCACGTTCCTGGACGGACGAACCGACCGCTTGTGCTGCACCATGGCAGAGGCCAACCTGGACAGGAAGTAAGACAGAATGCAAGAAATCAGAATGAAGAGACTGTTGGGTTTCGTACACTGAGGTGTCGGGAGGCTGTTTGCGTTTGTACTTACTTGGGACCTTGAGAGCCGAAGATGGCGTCGAAGTCGTCGTTTATCTCGATCCTGGTGGGAATGCGTGGAAATTCGGCCACGCGCCTGTAGAACTTGGAGAAGATCTCGTCATCCAGCTTCATCACCTCCTTCACCGCTTTCTCCGTCACTGTGATGGTGGTCTCCTGCAAACCTGCCACTGGAAGAGATATTGTACAAGATGAAGGAGAGGAAGATGTAGGGTTGAGCGATGGAGCTTTAGGCGGGGTGAGTGTACACACCTTTGCTGTTCAGACGACCCAAGAAAGTCTCCAACTTATCCAGTTTCTTATCCGATTCCATTTCTGGTTTGGCCTCAATTTCTGCAGAAGAAAAAATGTATACATTTAAAAAATAATTGGGATCCAAAAGCATGCATCCATGCTTATTTAAATCACTATATATATGTATTATTTGGCCGAATTACCGTTTGCTGAATTCAATGCATCATAAATGCTGTTTATCTACATCTCAATCTGCAAAACTGTTCTAAATACCTCTACACATTGACTGAAACATGGATAAAGCGGACACACAAAACCTCACAAGCCGATTCTGTAGCTGTGGCTACAGCGATGACAAATCCGTCTCACCCTCTTGTGGTTTGTTGACAGCCGGCGTGCTGCTCTTGAGTTTGGTGGAAACTGGTGACAGGATGGGACTGATAACCGAGGAGGAGGCTGCCAGGCCTATGGACACAAGTTCAGGTGACAAATTATCCAACGCTGCTGAGGGATACATTGCTGTCTGCTCCATTTTATTTTTACAGTTTAGAATAGCTGGCTTTACTTCCTACAAAATATATCTATAAATCTAAATATAATGTTGCCTGGCAGACTATTTCACATGATAATACATGCCAGTGCCAATACCAACCTTTCTTGACCATGCGTGCAGCCACGGTGTATTGGGTGGAGTCATTGGCGGCTCCTTTGCCTTTTGTCTTCCACGCATCTTCCCGGGTTGAAATCATCTGTTTTCTCTCCTCGATGGTCATTTGGGCTTCGATCTCCTCCCCCGTCTTCTGGACAGACACGGGGGAGAAAAAAAAAAAAAAACATGAAACAAAACAGGAAATCATGAAAGACGACAATTGTGTGAAGAACGAGTTTCACATGCAAAGCAATGAACTCTGCACAATGAGGCCAACTGTCAACTTCAAGCTATTTCATTTATATCAGACTCATTTTAATCAAATCAGAACATGCAGAGCCAACGACGGCACTCTCAGAGTCTCATACTGCATTGATATGACTTGACGTCACTGCGTCGCTCCCTCAGAAGCAATTATCCATGTAGTAACAGCATCAAACCAAGCTGATATAAAAAGATAAGATGCATCCAAGCATGTTAAGTGCACACTTTGCTCCACAGTGGAAGTATTCAGGTTGACATCGGCCCGTCACACGGGGTGGAAAGAAAGCTAAGACTCCAGTGCATGCCGCCCATCCGAGCGTGCTGGGTGCCCGTCCTTACCTGACCGTGATGCTCAATGTACTGACACTTTTGGCCGAGGGGGATGGGAGGAGAATAGGTGGAGGAGAAGACAGGTTCCTGAGGATGCAGAGTGGGGATGGACAAATGGAGGAAATGGATGGAAAAGTGGGGAATGGAGAGAAAAACGGAAGACATGCGGATGAAGGGAAGCATGGGATGGATGCAAGAAGAGAAACCCAAGACCAGAAAACTGAGGGTGTGATCTGAGTGTTGTTGAAGATATTCCTACAGCGTGTTTCAAGACTCTAAAATCACTTTATAGATTAGTTCATGCAGCATAAAAACACAGCTCTTGCAAAACAGCTTAAAACGGACAAAAACCACACATATTTCACCATGTGTAGATCTAAAATGAATTCTTTGCATGGGCTTTAAAAAAACAAAAAGAAAAGCACTGCTCACTGAGTCGTTTATTTTTGGTGAACAATTAATATGACTTGCTAGATTTTTGGGGTTTAAACTATAGATACTGATACTTTCTGTAGTTTTATGTGTACAGTGAATCATTTGCACTAACTGAGACATGCTTTGCAAAGTTTGTTTATGCTATTATAAGAAGTACAAGAACAATTTTGAAAATGTAAATTATTTAACTTTGTCATTCAATAACTCTTTGTTAGTTGAGTATAAAACATGACCACCTGTCCAATAAAGAATGAAATTTCATTGTAAACGCTCTACAGAACACAATTCTTTGCCTAAATATTTTTTATGAAGATGCATGCAGGAGGTATATACCAATTATTCATATCTGAGTTAAAATTGCTTGTTTAATGGTAACTTAAATGAAAAATATATGGTTATTGGAACTGTTTGTACAGTTAGATTGAGAGTGTCAAACTCATAAAATAAAGAGATAATTAACTTAACATTTTAGTTTGTCTTCGTTGTGGTGCTGAGTATAGGTTTAAAAAAGTCTGTTTTTGCAAAACCAAACAAAAATGCTACAATTTCAACATAATGGCCATTTTAGTGATATTTTATAGCGCATTATGTAGTGAAATGTTGAAAAAAAAACTATAAGCAGTGCATTAGGAAGAACACGTTCATGGCAGCACCAGTGACACCTCAGCTTGGGTCTTAAATGCCATGTTCACTACTATGAAGAACTATGAAAAATATATAAAAAGTCGATGGTTTCTTTGGAATTTTCATAATTTGCGTGGTTGTTTCCTTGATTGGAGCCTCTTGCGGACCAGTTTTGGTCCACGAGCCTTATGTTTGACATCTCTTCTTTGGACTCTAAATCAAATATGTGCATGCAAATTGTCTTTTTTTAAAGTTAATTTAGCCACAGCTAGCAACATACCAAAATAACTGAGGAGTTATTATCTAACCATAAAGATGTAATAATGTATTTTTTTACCCTTAAACAGCCGAAACTCTCAACCTTTTACTAACTTCTGTCATACAAAAAGTCAACCATTTTGACATTGAACTTAAATAACTTGAAATCCCTGATGAGTTTAAATAACATAGCATTTACCAGGAAAAAACAACAAAAATGTATGTTTTTGTAAATCGCCCCAACCACAATCCCAGTGCGACACACATTCAAACGCGTTCAGAAGAAGCAAAAAAAAAAACCCAAAAAACCCCATCCTCATATGAGACTGATTGGACAGCGCAGATCCCACACACAAAGCCGATTGGTTGGCTGCAAATGTGTCTTACCCACAGCTGCTCAGACACAGACACAGCGGAGCAGTCTTGAACGACCACCCCTTCCTCCTGAGGGGTTAAACACAGGGGAAGTACTTGGTCAGAGTGAGAGGGAGAGGGGAGCGACCATTGTTCCTAATGGGTTCGGGGGGTTGGGGGGGGGTGAGTACTGCCTGAAGGATTACCATCCAGGCCTAAACAGGCAGTTTCACCCCCACAGAATACTAATGCGAGCCGGATGAGCTGCAGGAAACAAGTGTTTTCAAAGTGTCCAAAAATACAGAAATTGGAGATTTCTCTGTGCTTATGAATTTTTGTCAATATCTCCAAGATGCATATAATTAACAGATGATCTCGCAAGGCGGTGATGATATTGCAGACAAGGAGACTTAGAAGCGGCAGAGATAATTCTGTATTTACAGTGAAGGTGGCCTCAACACTGCACTGATATGGACCGATGGGCCCAAAACAACAGATGGACAAAAGGGAATGAAGTGAAAGGAGCTTTTAACTGGAAGGGTCGAGGAACTGGAGCTGGCATGGTAACTGCTGAGGAGGGGGGTTTAAAATGTGACGCTGTTGTGTTTCACAGTACATCTAGATTATACAAGAGTCGAGCATTTGTGACAAAATTATGAACTAACCTTTAAAACTCAAGCACCCAGAAAAGCTCAAAATGGATCTACCATCTATTGTTTTGTCCATTATTCATAACGCTCGTGACTCACCAGCAGCTCTGCAGAGGTTTCAGAAAATCTGAGTTTCACAGAGTGCGTATGTACAACACAAACTTGCAGGACTGTCAGATTTAATAAATCCAGATGACACCACAGGGTTTGTCATATTAGTGTAAAGACGGACCTTCCTCTGGCAGGTCGGCTCCGGCTCCCATTCCTGAGGCGGCTGCTGGGTGGAGGCCACTTTAACCACCTCCTGTTTCTTGTTGATCCTGTTCCTCCAATCCTCCTCGCCGCTCTTCTTCAGCAGTGCCACTCTGATATGAGATGAGGAAAAAAAAACAACAACATGCAATTGAAGTCTGAGTTTTGAGGTGTAACATCTCATTTCCTAAATACAAAGGATAAAGCAATCGCATAGGCACAAATATTGACTGAGTGATTCTGCAGATATACTGTTCAGCATTCTGACAAGAAACCACAAATATACAATCAATAGAGTAATAACTGACACATCAGTCATGATCGAAAACTGAAATATTATAGCTAGACACAGCAACAGGATGTTTTCAAGGGTTTCAAGGGTGTCAAACTAATTTTAGCTCGGGGGCCACAAACTGCCTAGTTTCATCTAAAGTGGGCCGGATCGATAAAATAGTGCCGTAATAACCTTTAAATTTAACTTTGAAACTTTTTCTTTGTTGTGGCACAAAGAATCAAAGGAGGTTGGGGCCGGATGGGAGCCTCAAAGCACTTTACACAGTCAATCACATTCACTCGAAGGCATTGTGGGTGTCGGTTCAGTGTCTTGCTCAGGGACACTTTGGCATGTGGACAGGAGGAAATGGGAATGAAACTTCCATCCTTCCAATTTGGAGAAAACCGCTCAACCAACCGAGTCATGCCAACCTGGACAAATTTTTTCACCATCGCTCTAGTTCTAATGACCAGAAACTGTTTCCTCAGACTCTTTATTTATGAGAATATAGTAAATTGATTAAATCACCTCAAACTGCCCCTCAACAACACAGATGTTGGGTGGATACATTCGATTGGCCCTTTATTTCTTCTATAATGTCCAGTGTGACATTGACAGGACATTGTCTTCGTCACTTCAGGTTTATAATGAATCTGTTTGCGTGTTTTCTATCCAATGTAACAAAAGTAAATGGATACAGATAAATAGCTATTATGCAAAGGGTTTAAATGAATTTATGAATGATACGTACATGAAATCAATAGCTTGTGCTGTTTCAAGGTCAGATTATTGAATTTATAGGCATCGCCAATATTTTTACAAAGGTCGTAGGGAAGAAAAAAAACAACAGAAATCCTTCAAGGGTAAAAAAGTAGGTCAGGGTTTTCAGCTTCACGATCTGAACGTGACTGTTAAAACTGGTCTCCAAAGCGCTGATCACACAGAGCGCTGAGGGGGTAAAGTAAAGTATGTCAGCATCTCACAGCTTCTTGAATGTGGACGGGGCCTGAAATTAGGGCATCAATAGGAATCTGCTGATCCTCAGAGGACGTCAGGGGTCCCCACAGCTCTGTTTGTTACCGCCATGATGTTAAAAATGGATCTCTGTCACGTGCACTTCGAAGTGAAGGACGGGCAGCAACTGAGGAGCTTTTCTGTCAGAGAAGGATTTTTTTTTAATAGAGATATCGACGTGGGAGTCTTACTTAATGTGTTTGTTTTAAAGCACTGAGGATCCAAGATGTGTGAATGAAATCGAAGTGAATGTGGACCAAAAGAGTAATTTTTGTTTAGTTATTATACTAGATTTGATCAGGATCGTACGGTGGCAGAAATGTTTATTTCAATGTATTTGAACTCATGTAGAATCAGAAAAAATTAAATAGTCACACGGGTGTAATCATACTTTTGGAATAGTGTCTCTTCTAACACGTCGGAATCCTGTCCAAATACTGTGAGAATTGTGGATTTAGGAATACCTTCATGAATATAGTATACGGGTGATACATTTAGTAGGAGTTTATTTTAATTGATCAATGTTCAATATAATTTACTAGCTTTGAAAAGGCTATTTATATAAAGGGTTTATTGTTGTTTTTACCACATACTCTATTCTTAGTTTTCTTCTGTGCTTTACCTCAACAATTTTTTTGCTAAATTCAAATGTATCCATTTTTTTGCTATGATATATTGAATAATGATCATGTTTTGAGCTGATTGTCTAGAGCAGGGGTGTCAAACACATTCAGGATCCACATTACAGCTCAATTTCATCTCTAGTGGGCCGCACTGGTAAAATAGAGCCATAATAGCGTTCAAAATTAAACTTTAAAGTTTCTCTTTGTTGTGACGCAGAGTATACGTCATGAAAATGGTTGATATTTTCAGAAAAGCGAACAATTATTACCCAAAATGAGTGCAATCTCAACTTAAAGCAGATTTGAATGAAACCTTCTGGTGCAAAATATAGAGAAAGGCCAATGAACTTGTCCTCGATGTTGCATTTAATACCTTTAAACCTTTAATGATGAGCTGTAACCTTTAATACGACAACACCATTAACTCTTCACATGCTCTCTGAGTGGTTGAACGACCACTCACCTCTCTTTAATGGACATCTGTTTGGCGGACATGCTGTCAGACAGTTGGTCTCCGGACCCAGACTCCGTCGGGGAAAGCAGATCTCCAGAGTGGACACTGTGTCTGCTGAAGTCTTCGATGTGGTCCAGGGGCAGGGACTGGGACTTCACCAGCGCCTGGGGGAAGCACTGAGGCTTGGGCGGTGGCTGCGGAGGCACCGGGGCCTTGGGCTGGAGCTGGGGGGCCGTCTGTGGGTACGGCTTGGGGAGAGGCTGGATGAATCCCTGAGGCTTGGCTTGGGTTTGTGGGGAGTGGGTGAAAGGTTTGGGGTACGTTGGTGGGGGCTGGGAGTATGAAGGCGGCTTGGGCTGGGTTGGAGGAGGCTGCTGTGTGAAGGTTTTAGGAAGAGTCTGAGGAGGCTGGATGACAGGCGGCTGGTTACTGGGGACGTGGGAAACAGTACGCGATGATACTTTAGCTATGAGCGGCTTCAGTGGTGCAGGATGATCCGGCAAGTCTGGAAAGAAAAGTTTTAGTCAAGTCAAACCAAAAACTGTTATCAAAACCTTCAGATGTTAAAAACCCCCCCAAAAAAGGCCTCTGCGATGCTGATAAGTTCAAGGTTAAATGTGGACTATTTAAAGTTATTTAAAGGTTTAAACTTTTTACAGTCAAAAAAGTAAAATATTAACACCATGAAGTTATCACAAAATCTGTCAAATAAACAAAATGTCACAATTTCCATGATTTATCACTTAAAGCTGTATATAAATTAGACTTGTCACTCTCTAGACCTCAGTAAGACATTATGAAATCATATTAACAACTGCTCTGATGTTAACTAAACTTGACTACAAGTTGTGAAATGTGATCCCTTGCCTGATAAAGGGTTGAAGTAATGTCATTCTTAAGGCTGAAACAACTTCTATTTTCAGTGGTTTTACTTAAACGTATGGCTGCACTCCAGTTGTAAATCGTGTAACTATTATTACAGTTACAGATGGCAGAAGAAATAACAAAAATCTCTCAATCCAAAAATGATTAATACACACTTCTGCAGCTTTTGATATTACGTAGACTTTTTGTTTTTAAATATATAACATCATCAGATATTTATCCATGACTGTGAACTTAGACAGTCAAGTACACACGCCCATATGAGATTACTATAAATCCTCTTGTGTAGTCAGTAGACGCTCAAGCTAATGCATGCACGTGGACATATGCAAAAGATTAAGTTAAATAAAAAGCCTGCTGAGTATCGGACATACATGTAATAAATACATTTTCTATTCAGTTTCTATGCCTAATACCAAGCTAAGAAGAAAACAGTGGATTTCAAGAGGATGACATCTTCATTTTAGTCTTTTTTAGGAGTATTTACAAAAGAATTCTTATTATTATGAGTCCTTCCAGCCTCGTGGTAATAATGGACTTTACTTTACTGAAGATTTACCCACGCAGAACTAAATAAAACTGCAGCCTGCAGACAAGGCACCCATTGTGTCCCTCTTGTCCTCTACCTGCTTCATTTAAGTGCCAGACAATTGTTCTGCTCTCTTTCAATGAGAGCTTTCATCTGTGTGTGCTCTGTTAGTGTGCACGCATGGGAAAAGACCACCCCTAGACACACTGTGCATTAACACATAGAAACGGGTCAAACCCATTTTACTGTAGGATGTGAACAAGCAACCAACCCACAGGCGCAATGTGGTGCACAAGGACCACAGCCCCTTTTATAGGCGGTGGCAGTGCACACACACACACACACACACACACACACACACACACACACACACACACACACACACACACACACACACACACACACACACACACACACACACACACACACACACACACACACACACACAGAAAAAAAACAACATCGGTGTCTGTGGGCTGACAAACAACATGTTGGGAAAGGGTTTCCTGTTTCTAGACAAAGAGAGCCATGAGGTAAGTTCATGGAAAAATATGCTAATTAGATGCATCCTCAGACGCCTCTCTCTCTCTGTCTCTCTCTGACTCTCTCTCTCTCTCTCTGTCAGCCAAATCAAACACCCCCAGCTGGGACAAGTGTGTGTGCAGCCGGCAAAAGCAACCATGCGTGGGAGCACGCTGCATAAGACAATGAGGATAATGAGAGTGGCTCCTTCTCCAGACATTGCTTTTCCTTTTTGCCACTTCCTTCCTCTTCTTTCTCTTTCAGTCTACCCAATTTCCATAAACCTGGCGGTGTTACACCCGCTTGTATCATTCTGTCTCCTTGTGTCTCCTACCTGAGATGCCTGCCTGGCTCCGGCCACCGGTCCTCTCCTCCTTCTGTGTGGAGGCACCGTGAGATGCTGCAGCCTCCCTCAGGTACTCCCCTCTTCCTCTGGCCCCTGCCTCCTGGAAGTCTGCGTCTGCGGCTCTCCAGCCGGGCTCCGGCTCGCCCCTCCACAGAGAGGGCTGGGCGGGGTGCTGATTTTGGGGATGCTGCCGCCGGTCCTGTCTGTCCCTGTCGGGGGAGTGCGGCTTACCCTTGCTGCTGTCGTCTCTGGCTCCTCCCCGCTGCCTCCCCCTCACGTCCTCCTCCTCCTGCCGCCCTCGCCTGCTCTCCTCCGCTGCCTCAGCCGGCTGCCTGGGAGCAGGAGGGGCTCCGGCTCTGTCTCTGCTCTCGGGGAGGAGCTGGGAGGAGTCCAGCTCGGGCTCAGGGTGGCCCGGGTCCCCGCTCTGGGTCAGGGAGAAATACCTCAGCGCCCTCTCCTGGACGATGCCCGTGTTACTGGGAGGCTGTTGCGAGGCAGGGATGTATGGGAGGGCGGTAGACATTCCTGGATGGAGACCATCATCAGCACCACTGCCGCCGCCGCCGCTACCTGGACCGGGTAGTGAGGTGACTGAAGCCTGGGAGGTGACGGCTGCCACAGATCGAACCAGAGAGGCTGAAAGAGGCTCCAGTTTGATCTCTCCTCCATGTTTCAGCTGCAAAAATCAGAGGGACTGTGTCAGAAAGTTCTATCTTGATAGATGGATGGATGGGTGGATGGAAGGATAACAAAGCAAAGCGCCCACCAAAACACCACATCAGTTCATTGCAATAATGTCAATAATATCTGAGGGTGACGCTTTAAAATGACTGGAGTGTATAAAGACTCTTACCTTCTTTGGCTACTTGATCGAATTATCACACATCATCAATAGTAATATATTCCAAACTGACATACAACACTACTTTTTATGGATTTTAAACAATGATTTCCTAAATATCTGACTTGTTGCATGTTAAACTGAACTGAATAGGGAACTATTTAAATTGCCTGTTAACATACAATAAATCCAGGAGAAAATACAGTATTGTTAATTTTACAGCCATGCATAATGGACCCATCTTTCTGAGTAGTGTCCAAAGATTTTAATGTTAATGTTGTTATTGCAGAAGCCACATATAAAATACTTGAAAATCCACACCGGGCCGCTGTAAATCCATTTTGGTTGCAATTCCAGGATTGGTCTTGACCCTCACTGTCAATATCGAAGCCGAGACCATTAAGATTCTCATTCCCCAGATACATGTTTTTTTTGTTTTTTGGGGGGGGGTTGAGTGTATTCAGGTCAGGAAGAGGCCTGAATAAACTTCTCTTGCATCCAACTATTCCATCCATGCTTGTAATGCAGCAATCAAGCATGTCAGAGAAGCAGCTACCGATGATAATCAGCCACATGGAACAAGCAAGGCAGCTTAAAATGTTTTGTTGCGTATGCATCACATAGAATTTGTCCAACACTAAAGCATGACAGGACTCTTTTTTATGACATTTGACAAGCTTTGCAAATAAACATCACAAACACTGCGTATTCAGTCGTGGGATGGCTGGATGCAACCTCTCACAAGCTCCATATTGCAGGCTGGGTCTTACATGTTCTCCCTGATTGGCCTCTAAGTCACCATTACACACCGCTGACGGTATGGACAGCTCAGCATCCTGTGTGGACACCAGTTATTGACTATGACACACTGCTGAGAACATGATGAACATCATTAAAACGTGGTGAAACATCTGAATCCATCGGTGCCCCGACGACATCTGAACCTCACTCTTTGCTTCTTTAAGGAATCATCAATACAGAAAATGGAAGCATGTGACACATCAATAAATGTTTTTCCTGATAGGAGACGTTATACTCTGCCTGGTTCCCAGCCTACCAAATAAGAGTTGTTTGTCTGTGACATCTTGGGGCAACAAAGCCAAACTGGAGATAAACTCTTTGACCTCTTCTGTGTAAGTTTCTTTGAGCTGCACAGAGATCTGTGTCATCCACCCACAAAGCAGAGAGGGACACTGGTACACTATAAAAACACTGAGTGTCGCAAGTGACCTGGAACTGAAGTGTCTGTAGCTGAAGGGCTGTTTAGCATGGTTATACAATAAAGTACTGTAGTCAATTTAAAATAATCAATGACACTGGTTTACTCGAGATTGTGAAGATCAGTGATGTGTCTACTTCCATACCTGTATCTGCAGTGTGTTTGAAGGTGCTGATTGTCATTTGAAATATGCAAGTTTTTATCATGCATGGCTTTGAGGTGAATAGTAGTTTGCTATTTTTCATGGCAGCATCGCCGATATGTCAGCTCGGTGTCTCAGAGTTGTCTTGTTTCCATTTTCTTTGAAATCATCACTATTTCCTCAATGGTTTGAAGCCTCTTGCAGGCCAATTTTGGCCAATGGGCAACCCCTGCTCTAGTCTACCATTTTTTGAGGGGGGATTAAGCATAGATGGAATAACAAAAAATACGATTCAAACCAGCACAAAAGGTGGCATTACTTATATTGCAAAGTATAGTGCAAACTTCCTCAGGTATTTCTGTAGCTGGCTCCCCACACTATTTACATAGGCACTAATGTATATTATAAATTACTTTCTCTTTTGTAACCCCTTCTAAGATATTCCACTCTTTCTGAATCTCTACTGTTGCAGTTCTTAGCCCCACAGCTTCGACTTTGTGATGGAGCAACCTCCTTTTTTTTTTGCCAAATTAAGATTTACTTGCTTGCAATTCTCCTGTACATTTGATAAATTCCTCCAGCAACACGTCATCCATCACATTTAACTTTGTGCTCGTGGGCTATGCGCTCTATTCAATGAAATGAACACAGAAATGAAACCAGGTAGTTTTCATATAAACAGGCTTGAATAAATGCGAAACCCTCTTTTGAAAGCTCCTGTTTGGCGTGATGTCAATCATGTTGTTAATCTAAAATTGCTCTCATAATTCAATACGCAAGCTATTTCCATGTGTGTGCAAATTAGAATATTTTATATAAAATCTCCAAAAGTCAAACTCTAATAGTTTATATTGCAGTGATTATTATTATTGAACGGTGTACTTTGTGCAAAATATAGATATATTGACACCATTTACCTGTTCCACTTCGCCCTGTGTGATGGGCTGTGTTTGAAAGCGGGCGTTGGCTCTGCGCTGGCGGGTGTCACCCCGACTGCCCTCCCCTGGTTTCCCAGTGGGCTGCGCCAGACGGTTGAACAGTGCCATCTTCTCTGACAAACTGAGCGTGGACAGGTCCGGCTCATTCAGGAAAGCCTCCTGGATGTCGAACTCTGCCCCGGCGCTGGAAACTTGGCCTGGTTTCTGGTGGTCCGGACCAGCCTGTTCCTGCTCGGGGCCCACTGAGCCCAGCTGAGAGGACGCCTGAATGCTGAGAATGGTGAGAGGAGGATGTCAGGGTGATGATATGAAATAAGAAAGAGTGCTTTCAGACTTTTCCATTGCAGAAAATCCTAATATAATGCCATTTCTTATGTGACAAAGAACAGCATACACGCAAAATACCTTAAAGATTAAAAACTGTGACAACTGTGGAAGATTACGGGTACAGCAACAAGAGACATAAGTAGATCAGCACACATATGCCAGATAATCATATAATGCACTTGGAAGTTTGAAGGGTTTACAGCAATCTCTCAGCAGTGTGTTGAGTTAAACCAGGGCCGGTAAACAAACCGCGCAACACGTGAACCCAGATATGCAGAGGGAGGTGTGGGGTTGGGGCTTTAACCGGCTCAACCTCTGACCTTTCCCTTAAGATATGTAACCAATTTCTTTACAGAGAGTTGTGACCAAGCATGTGAGAACCACTGCAAGTGGGAATGCATGGAAACAGGACTTGAAAAG
Organism: Blennius ocellaris; assembly: GCF_963422515.1. NCBI lineage: Eukaryota > Metazoa > Chordata > Actinopteri > Blenniiformes > Blenniidae > Blennius > Blennius ocellaris. The sequence continues at coordinate 5,554,448 of NC_137659.1, forward strand.
TACTGAATGAGTGATTGTGTAAACAGCAGCTCCTTGTCCCTATAAGGTGCACACAGCTAAGAGGCGGCACACGCTGGGGCAGAAATAACAAGGTAAGATGAGCCGAATGAGCACATCAGCACCCCAGCCAGGAGAGGGAGATGCAGATTTGTTCACTGCAAACATGACAAATGTCATTTGCAGAGAGAGAAATGCTGTTGTGTCAGGAGGCAAAAGGACTGATCAGTTCAAGTTAGTGAGGGATCACCGGTATGTCTCTGTTATGACCACAGTTGCCATCTGGTTTTAAGTATTCAGTCTCAGTGTCGTATTAGGAGCTTTAAAGTTCAGTGAAAAATGTTTGAAACATCCGGTACTTTCAATAAATTCAGATCTAAAAGCTCCACTTTTTCATGTCTTTGTCTCATAAATGCACACGCAAAGTTAAGGAAGCCGCCCGCCACACCTGAGGCTGGTCACACTGGCCGCCGGCAGGCTGATGATGTGATTTACATTAACTCCGACAGGTTGTGATGATGCGTCTGGATCACTTGAAAGTGGAGAAAAAGAAAGTACAAATATAAAATGTCTGAAAGGCAAAGGAATCAAACATGCGGTTAATGAAGAATAGGGTGAAGGGAGATTAGCAAGAGGTGCACTATGATGTGGCAAAGAAGAAAAAAAAACCCCAGGATGGATGGGGGAAGGAACGTGGGGCTGTACCTGGAGACACTGACCACCTCCCTGTTGGTGACGGGCTGCGTGTGTGATCGGTCCTGAACTCGTCTCAGGCGTCTCTCGACAGCAGCGTTTCTTGATCGTGGTTTGGGAACACCTCCATCAGACGCTCGCTCCAGCTCCTGGATTAAGATAACCGGAAAAAAATAACTGCCGAAGTTGCGCAGACTTCTTTTTTGGGGGGCAAGAAACAAACAAGGTGTGTCTGAAATCTGCTGAAAGCAGGAAGTGTACCCTGAAGAGAGACCTCTTTGCAGCCACACTCATCTTTGCTCTCTCGTCCAGTTTTTCCTCATCTGTTGAGCAAAGGTGGGGTTACATTTGCTTTAAATACTGAAAAAACTTAATTTTCACGTTGTGATTTTGATTTTGCTGCTGTCTGTATGGACCTTCTGGATCTTGAAATTGCGATGGACTGAGACGAGACCTGCAGGAGAAAAAATAAACCCATCAAGCATCTGCATGAGCATATTTTTACATGAATGAACCGCCAACTTCAGCCAACTCGTTTGAAAATGCAAAATCATCACTCCCAACAGCTCCAGCAGATTGCTTGAGAGAGCCCCTCCTGTACCTATCAGACTCCAAACGCTCTGCAGAGGTGATGGGCTGGGTCCTAAACCTTTCCGACATGCGGCTGTCTCCGGGGGTGATGTAGCGTCGAGGCCTCCGAGCAGCCCGGTCACGATCGCTGCCGCTAGCTGGGTCTACCTCCGTAGCTGAGAGCTCTACTTTAGTGGTCTCACTTTTGAGATGATTTTGGAAACATTGACGGAAGACAACAACAACGACAACAAAGAAAAGGTAGAATAATATTAACAATGATTGGTTGCGCTGGCTTTAACAGGAAGTGCAGTCACATCAGAAGAGCAGAGCTTCACACAATGAAATGTTCCAAAGGTGCGATTTCTGAAGAAACCAGAGGAGGGGAAGGCGTTTATATTTTCTTCTATTTCCTGTGAAGACTATTAGACTTGACCCTGTCCACATGAGCCAAAATGATCTTTTTTCTCCCCATCCACGCAAAATCATGAAAACTACTCAACATGATGTTGTACATATGCCAGGCCTGTAGGTGGCGATGTAATGCTGCCACAGAAATACACCCAAAATGGAGAAGAAGACACAGCATGCAAAAATGGAGGAATTTACAAATCTGACGTATTGCATCATTAAACCAACAAGTGGCGTTAACGGTTCGAGTAGTGGTGCGATGACATCGTTTAAAGCTGATGTGCATCTTGTCCGTCCAACGTCAAAAATGAGGCGGGGTTTTAAAATTTCTCCACCATGGAACCCATTAAAAAAAAAGTTTTCAGGCTCCTAACACACCATACTGTGTGGAAGATCGTCCAAAAATGATGCGGTTACATGAAACGGCGTTGTTGTCTGGTGACGGGGCCTTATTGACAAGAGTCAACAACGGAGTATCAACTGGAAACTGGATGGTTTTTGCATTTATGTTTCTAAAAAGGTTCACTGTATTGATTGCCACAAACATGAATGCCAAAAAAGTTGCAGATCTCAGATTAACGCCTGTGTTGCTCCCTCTTTCGTATTCCCCATCATCACCAGTAAATACGCAGACACTCGTGCAAATCATGAAAGAAATCATGGAGTTTGACGATTACATCTGACTGCTCTTTAGTAGAAAATGCAGCACCAACTAGTGGCCTGACATGCAAATTGCTAATGTTACTGTCAACTGTAACTAATTACTATGACTACAGAGCACGAGTGTTTCCTTCTTTCCACAGAGAGGTGGAGGAGTGATTTTCAGAAATGTTGCACTCTGCAAGCTGTTATCAAAACGAGGAGTTTTCAAAGACTTACAAGGCAAATTTACAGTTTTCCCATCAGAAGAATTTGTTTAAATTCTACTCAAATGAAATTCTGAGCGATGCCTGGATGAGTATGTGCTGCCTTGCTTAACTTTTTCAATGAACATATTAGAATTGTCTATTCTGCTTTCTTTACATTTTAAAATTGCACGTTTTGATCTTTTGTGTGGGTGATTCAGGTTTGATCATTTTGAAAAAGACAAACATCTTCTAACCATTGCTCCTAAGGTTAAAAACTTATGAGCCTTCACCCGCTCAAAATGGCACCCTGTATGTTACACAAGCTGAGCAAGTGCTTTATGTTAACATGCAGCAGCAGGTCCATGTCAAATAGTAAGTAAAAAAAAAAAAAGCGACGTTGACAGAGGTCAGTAAATTAAGCTTGCAAGTTAAAATTGCAAAAACAATACGCCTCGACACATTTCATGCCACACAATCACACACGACAGCAAAGTCTGCTATGCTTTTATTTCTCTTTGTTAGATAGTTACTCAGCAGTGCAACACAGAGCCCATGCCAGTGGACCTACAGCTCCGGCTTCCGGTTGGCATTCTCCAGATAAGAGTGTCGCAGCTGCGCCACCGACACCCTGGTGTCCAGCGTGCCCATCTCCCCGTTCGCCACCCCCGGCTGCTGGACGGCTCTGGACGCCTCTCTGCTCGCCGCTGCTCTCTCCATGCGGTACATGGCGGAGTGCTCGCTCACTCCGATATCCGACATGGATCGGGTTCGTATCTTGGGTTTGGGCCCTCCGCTCACCTTGGCGCCTCTGTGTTTGGCCTGAGGCAACGCAGAGCTCTTCTGGAGGTAGACGGCCGAGTCCACTCGCTGGTTTCCCGGCGGAGCGTGCTGCTGCTGCAGCCTCTGGGACTCAAACTCTTTGTCCATGTGGACCTCTTGTTCTCTACTCTGGGAGTCTTGCTGATGACTTCGGTGCTCGTGTCTCTGCGGCGCATAATCCTGCTGTCTTTGAGACTGATGATGCCTCTGGTTGTCCTGTGCCTGCCTCGGCGGGTCCTGCTGCTGCAGTTTGTGAGGGTCCTGTGGTTGAATTTTAGCGGCATGCTGCCGTCTTCTCGGTTCGCTCTGTTGTTGTGTCGGCACCTCTTGTGGCTGAATTTGATACACGGGCTCTGTGGATTGATGCTGTCGATGCTGCTGTACTGTAGAGGCGTGCGGCAGCTGCATGGATCTGTATAGTCTCTCCTCCTGGCTGTCATGGCTGGAGTGGTGCTCTCCCCTTCTCTCTCTGATTCTTTCAACATTTCTCTCCCTCCCCCTCTCCCTCGGTCTCTCCCGATCCCAGTCTTCCTCATTTCGACTCGTTCTCCTCTGTTCTGGGCTGCCGGACTCCCAATCCATGTCCTCATGCCGGCCTCTATGAGGGTCGTCCACACTCTTTTCCCTTCTGCGGATTTCTGAAGGTAATACAGCTTTCCTGCTCTTCAGCAGGCCTTCTGTGTGGACCTCTTCTTTGAGGGCCTGTCTGGCCTCTGCTCTCGCATCTCTGTGGGCAGCATGGATCTGGTCAGCACTCACCCTCTTCCGTGGCTGAACCTCAGGAGGTCCAGAAGATTGTGCGTTAGCCACCGGTGCCGTCATGGCCAGATAGGGCTGGGAGTCCACAGCGGGACCCGAGTGTTTGTTCTCTGAGGTGGAGGAAGGGTGGGCCGTGTATCCATGGGCAGGATGATGGCGGTCTGGACTAGGATGAGGCTGGAGAACAGTCCTGTGCTGGGTGGGCTCTGAGGACAGGGCTGTGGTCCCCTGAGGACGGTGTCTGTTTGTCTGGTGCCTGTCTGGGCTCCAGTCAGGGAGCCTCTGGACTGTTTCATCCCTGGACAACCGCTCCCTTGCTCGGATTCTTCAGGAGAGGAAGTAACACACACAGGTTCAATGAAAAGCTATGAGACTCGCCAAGCTTTATATAGTTTGTTTTTTTCCAACTTATGCAAACACTGATGAATAATGAGCAGTTGGAATGTTAAATGGGAGTTTTGAGAGGGGTTATATACTGTATATCGACATAATAATCAGCTGCATGATGAGAAGGCTGGAATGGGACGCAACTTAAAGAGCAAAGTTCAAGACACAAGACTATCATGGGACCAACTTCAGCCTTTAAATCCTACACACTTGTATGGTAACGGGAAGTACCAGCATGAACTGGGCCTCTCGTGCGCTCTCTCTCTCTCGCTCTCTCTCTCTCTCTCGCTCTCTCTGCTAACACAAATACGGCAACTCCTATTTAGAAGCAATGATTTGCATATCCCCCAAACCGAGTTTGTATTCATGACAGCAACCATATAGAATGTCAGAAATGTTTGAAGTATGAATTTTCACAATTTTATGAATAATAAAACTCTATTCAAGGTGGCAACACATTTGGAAAACTTGTGACAGAGGCAACCAAAAAGCAGTTATATATAGTAGGCAGCTTAAATTACAGCAGTTCATAACAAGAGCAAGTATAAAAATAGAATTTTAGAGATGCAGAGTTTTAGAGATTAAAAACTCTTTCAGATGTCATTGTGAACACAGTGTTTTGTGCAGGACGAAAATACAGCTATTTGTCTCCTCACCTGCCACACTTCTTCAACCTTCTGCAACAGAAAGGGCTTCGTGCACAATGGTAAACATAGTCCTGTCCCGACTTTGTTGAAATGTGATTCAGCCAACAAAATGAAATGTCAATATATGTTACTGTCAACATGTGATGTGCTGCTGTGAATGAAATGTGGGTTTACAAGAGCTTGTTTTCATGACATTGACACAATGTGCCAACAGTACATCAGGTTTATAAAACAAGCTTCAAATTTACAAATTAAAAAATATAGATAGCATGTTGGTGCTTTTTTTTTTTTCAATGAAAAATCTGGTGAAATTCACCTGTTCACTTAGCTCAAAGGTTGGCTTCAGCACCTGATGCAGCTATGCCACATATGTAGGTCATCTAAATCCACAAATCCCTCACATCAATCTTTACCAATAGAACCATTTCTATCAAAACAAAGATTTCTGTTTATTTACACCTCTCGACAGTCCTTTTGGGAGGAGTCTCACGGGGAAAATGAAAGTCTAATCACACTGACAGTCCAAAGTCACAGTACAAGCCTCGGATATTATTTCACAGGGGGGGTGAACAGGCCAGAACCTGAGGAGGGCGACATGAGAGCGCTGACCTGCTGACGAGCGCCGAGTCTGAGGATCTGTGACTGACTGGATCGTCGTCTGAAGCTGACTAATGTTGTCACCCTATCAGCTCCGGTTCACCAACACTGAACTGCTTATGTCGCCCAGGCCACACACATTTACACTTTAACGAGAAAATTAAGATCGTGGCTAAAGTGTGCTGAATTGCATGCATGTTTGATTCAGTTTGTGTGCATTTTGCAGGTGATCAACTAATAAAAACAGCATGAGACCGTCAGCTAGAAACAAATCCTCACTGGTTGTCGCTGGCGTCCGTCATGCAGTGAAAGGATGAGACGCTGCGCAAACTGAAATGTGATATACCATGGGAACGGCAAGGGTGGCAGGGGATCGGTCGCAGAGTCCAAATTTGAGGACGTTCACAAAGAAAATATCTCATGGTAAAGTCTGCAGATAAAAGTCATGGTGAGCCAGCTGAAGAAATGCCGCTCTACTAAAGTCTTCAGTGGCGTCAGTGCCCATCATCTTCTTTAAACACGTTAAAAATGCAATCACAAACAATGCAAATGTTTTCACACATAACAAATCACATTGTACATTAACTCATAAACATCAGCGAATGAGCTTCCATGTGTGTATTGTTTGTTTTAGTAAATGTAAAATGGATCCTATTTGTTCATAAATATTTCTACCATGAAATTCATTGAGTACGTCTGCTTTCTACAACTGGAATGGAATTGAATAAACTAAATATCCAGTTCAACAAGATCAAGAGCCATTGACACTTTGTATGCTAATAATGGAAAACAGATTTAACGTCTATTATGGGATGGCAAAATGTAAAATTATGAGACTACGTTAGGAATGAGAGGTCATCATTTAACTACTTAACAAAGAAAACCAAAATGTCAGAAAAAACTGTTAGAGAGAAGACAAATTAAAAAGAGCACTACAAATGAATGAAAGATAATAATAGTTACATGTTTATTTTACTGGGGAAAGTTAGCTGGCTGTCCACCAGGAACACGTTTTCAGGAAACACTGGCTTCAATATCACATGCTTATGCATTATGCTTCTTTACTTAGATGGGGTTTTTTTGTTGTTGTTTTTTTAAACTCCAATCTCAAGCTCTTTACTACTAATCTCTTATCATGGAAAGCCTGTAGAGCACTGCCTGTTGGAAGTACATGTACCTGGTGGAAGTCAGACGTTTGGTAAAGGGTTCACACTAATCCTACAGTACCTTGAAGGGCAGCTGAAGTCTGAAGTGTCACTCTCTGAGTCTGTGTTCAGAGACCAGTCGCTCTTTGACAAGGCAGCCAGGCTGCGGGATGATGTCGCGAAAGCGTCAAACCCTCATGGTTAATTACACGTGAAGAGATGAAAAACTTTTGGACTATGTCCATTTCTGAATTCACATAGATGTTATAATGTCCTATGTTTTCTCTCAGTTTCATTGAATTAACCTTCTTCACTTTCTTCAGATTTGATCTGTTTGGATCTATCTATCTATCTATCTATCTATCTATCTATCTATCTATCTATCTATCTCTCTATCTATCTATCTATCTATCTATCTATCTATCTATCTATCTATCTATCTATCTATCTATCTATCTATCTATCTATCTCTCTATCTATCTATCTATCTATCTATCTATCTATCTATCTATCTATCTATCTATCTATCTATCTATCTATCTATCTATCTATCTATCTATCTATCTATCTATCTATCTATCTATCTATCTATCTATCTATCTATCTATCTATCTATCTATCTATCTATCTATCTATCTATCTATCTATCTATCTATCTATCTATCTATCTATCTATCTATCTATCTATCTATCTATCTATCTATCTATCTTGCTATCTTGCTATCTCGCTATCTATATTTCTGTCTGTAAATGTGTATTTTTCATTTACAGGCTGAAGTGAAGTGATTAGCAGCCCACCTTTTTACCAGACAGAGTAAAAATAAATATGAGAAAAGCAAAAGTTTTGCCTGAGACTAAATACAGTCCAAAAATACATCAGACACAATGTCAGACACTGTGGGAAGTGTCTGCTGGAGCACACACACCAAGACTACTGTAATAATCGAAATTCTCCAGACAACCTACTACCACTTCAATCTACACTGTTATACTATTACTACTAAAGGAAGGTATAAATAAATTTATACTGAGATATATCTGTATGGAAATAGCTTTTTGTCATTTATTATGGTTTAGTAATAGAACGTTATGTGTGTTATTGAACTCACCCCTGTCTGTTGAGGATACTCTGGGCCTGCTGCTCGATGAATAAATCTCCGGGAGAGATGCCGTAGCGGTTGGAGGGCAGGGATGCTCGGCGGGCGGTGCGAGGAGAGCTGGGCACGGCTGCGATGCTGTAGTCCCTGGTGGAGGCGGGGCTTGGCTCCGTGTGGGCGGCGTCCTGATGGCGGGGATGGTGATGTGTTTGGAGCTGAGGTGGATGCACCTCCTGGGTCCTGCTTCTGGGAGCAGCCGGACGCTCCTGAGCTCCGCCACGCCGGTAATTCTCCATGTTCATCGCCCGTTCCCGCTCTGAGAACCTGTTGGGTCTCTCCTGAGTGGGCGGAGGAGCTTGGTTTGTGTGGGAGGGGCTCTGCGTGCTCACAGGTGTGGGATCTTGGTGAGTCCTCATGTAAACTCTGCCCACCCCGGAGCGGTACGGCACTCTTGGTTCTTGGTTCTCCTCTTCAGGCCGTTCTCGCCTGGCGTTGGGTTGTCGTTCATAGGTGTCCGTGTGACGCCTGGAACGATAGCGCGGCGCGTAGTCGAGTTCCGCCTCCTGATCCAGGTGGATGCCGTACCGCTCTGACAGCTGGCGCCGGCGTTCGGCTTTGTAGCGGGCGATGCGTTCAGCCTTGGAGGTCATGCTGCTGGCGTCGGTCTGGCCAGACGTGGGCGTGGAGGGCGTGGCCAAGGTTACTGGGTCCACATACACCAACATCGGGTCAGGATGACTACCGCCAACCCCACCTTTGACCTGAGGGGCCCTGTCTTGAGATGCCACCTGCTTTTGTGGTGCTTCCAGCTCCTCTCGACTGTAGTGCCTCACTGGGAGAAAAGGAGGGAGCGATAACGTATTTGATCACATTAAATTATTACATCACTGTAATACCAGTTTATAAGAACTGTTCACATCAAGGTTCATTTCACATCTTGGACTGAACTGTGATTGATAATCAAAGAGAAAAATCTGGTATGTCATGAAGGAGTATTAATGTGAGGGGGAAAAAAGAAATGTAGATGCATATGAAAAAATAAGGTATTATCTATCTATATCTTGCTTTATCCAAGATGGGTCATGTGAGCTTGGGTATAACTAATTATTACTGACTCACACTCAGACAAGCAATTCACATGCACACTGACACTTACAGGCAATGTAGAGTCACTGACAAAGAGAAAATGCAGGCAGGCACATGGAGAACATGCAGATTTGACATAGAAAGAAGTAAAATTGAACTTGGGGCCTGTTATTGTGAGGTCAGAGAGCTGATCACTACACCGCTGTGCTGCATGGTTTTATCCTGAATTTCTTCAGTAACATTCATGTAATAATTCTGAGGTTTCTTTCTGCAGAATCCAACAGCATGCAACAAGCCAGTTTCCTCAGATATACAAAGGCATGCTCACGTGCTTGAATATTTGAAGTATCAAATATCAGAAATATAATTTCTAAAATTGGATGACATTTTTTGGGGGGTCAATTGACAGAACTGCAAGTCTGTTTTAGTAACTATTGCTTGATTTTAAATAATAATAATAATAATAATAATAATAATAATAATAATAATAATAATAATAATAATAATAATAATAATACATAAGAAAAATACAGAAAAAAAACTGAAAAATATCTGAATATTATTCTTTTTTTTTTCTAATTGCCTCTTACAGATATTGAGAGCATTTGCCCACACTGAACAAACAAGTGTCTTAAAATCTTGCAGTCCTATTGAGGTTTTTGGCATTTGTATGTCTTTGGCTGACATTTTGGTTGTTTCCTGATAAAGTCCACCTGAAGACAACATAACAAACTCTCGCAGTACACCGTGCCATGCTTACCCATCACACAAGGCTCACAGGGGTCTGAGGCGCGGGTGTACCGCGGCGGATCCTCCTCTAGCATCCTGTTGGCCACCAAACCACCGTGCACGAGTGCAGGGGGGACATCGCTTTCTATCCCCTCCAGGCGGCGGGCTATCCTCTCCTTCCTGTCGCAGACAACAAGCAGCCTGATGAATTTGCAGCCGCCAAGCTGAGTCTGGGCTCTATTTAGTATTTGTTACCTGTTCATCCCCAAATCCTGTGTGACAGCTCCCTCGAAGTATTTCTTTAACTCTGAAACTAATATGATGAAGACTAATTCAGAAATGGGGAAAATATCGGCTTACTCTCTGTGTCATCGTGCTTTGAAGTGATACTCACCCTTGGGAAGAACAACCAGAAGTTTGGCATCTGTATCTGAAACACTCTTGACCAATGTGGTCTTGTCATTCAAGGAAAAGTCGCTCTGAAAACTGAGCGAGAGGACATAATTACAAACCTGAAATCAGCAATTTACATTGTAATGTCTTCATATAATATATTGTGGCATCTTTCCTCTCAAAACCAGGTTGTAGTTGAGGAAAACGATAGATATTTGTGACTCATGTTAAGTCTGAATCACTGGATCAAGCAGCCAACAAGCTTTCTGTCTTAGTCGTGATGACTGTACTTCCTGAATCAAAGAGGTCTTAAGGAGGTAAAGCCGCGGTAAAGGTGACACTTTACCGGTCTATCATGATCCAACTTAAGAACTAGGCCATCGAATCCTGACTCTTGTCCGATTAGAAAGGCCCAGTCAAGACCTCTCCTGTTTATTTTCTGCCTGGCAGGACGATTCAACCAATCACACCAAGCAAGTTAAACAACCGCAACATTCTCTAACGGTTTATGTCAACCTCTATCGAGAGGTAAATATAGTCCTGAATGGTTGAGGCTTTTTTCATCAACATTTATTTTTAGGGTTGTACCTTTATGATCTTGTCTTTACAGTTTTTTTTGCAGAAGGGGAGCTCATTGGGTTTAATGCTTTAAAGCCAAAACGACCTGTGAGTACTCCTTAAACTGATGGAAAACGGGGCTTGGTGCACAGTGGTCCTAAAGAAGGTATTATGGCTTTAATGCCATGTGAACAAAAAAGTGTCTTAGCATAAGCCGTTCCAACATCTCCAGCTTTTAGTGCGTACTTAGCATGATAAGCTGACGCACTCCAGAAAGTATATATGTGTATATTGATGACAAGGCAAAATACAAGGGGGCATAAATGTCCAGTGTCATTTTTGTAGCTCTATTTTGTGCCTGATCAGATAAAAAAAAAAAAAATTATGACAGCATTATTCCTTTTATGTCTTTGTCATTTAATCCATGTAATCTGATGGGGGGGGGGGGGGGGGGGGGGGGGGGTGTACTTACCTTAAGGCGTCTGTTGGCAAAGAGGTCGAACTGCAGAGTTTGTTGGGAGCATTAGATTCAAATCCTGAGGAGAGACACAGAGTTCAGTTAAAAATGAATCAACTTAGAGTGCAAAGGCCTGTTATCCATGTCTAAATGTGCTTCTTAAATGTTAAATCGTTTTAAAATGCTTAATGCTAAATGGACTTCATTATATAGCGCTTTTTAGCTGCATGAGAAGTCAATATGGATTTACTTTAATAGACATGACATCATTACCAGCATAGTATTTCTGGAGATATTTCATGTAGTATTTCATTTGGAAAGGGTGTCAAACACATATTAGTTCAGGGGTCACATGCAGCTTAAAGTTGAGTGTACTGGTAAAATAGTGCCATAATAACCTTTACTAATCTTTGTTGTGGTACAAGGTATAACTGATGAAAATGTTACAAACCCTGACAGCATGACTTAGAAGCGAGTTTGGTAGCAATGAACTATAGCTTTCATTGTAGCATCACCGATATCTCAGCTCATGCCTCACTTTTATAATACTACATGATCACAATCGCATATGTTTTCATGCCCTGTAATAAATATTTAATCCTCCTCCAATCTTGACAAAACATACAATGCAATCGAACATAATCCTTAACCGTTCAGTCAATGAATTCTTATGTTATTGACATATTGCTGCCCTTTGAAAAGAAAGTGTATTGCAAAAACAAAAGTTAATGTATTATCACCATGAGTATCAGCTCATCAGTAGCAAATCCAATTAGGAAATCCTGAATATTTTAGCAGGAATACATTGTTTCTGAATAGCAACTCTCAAGTATCCACCATTTTAATCCGAGCAGTACCAACAACAGAAACCTGAGCGTTTTGAGAAATTCTAGAGGTTGAACTCTTGAAGATCTCATGCATTGAATGTGTTGTCTGGTTCTTTACTACAGGGATATCAAACTTGCAGATAAAAAGAAAAAAACTGCTTAAGAGAAAAAAACGAGGCAGCTGGAACTGTGGAATGGAGTTTTTCTTTAAATCAACATTTCATGATGACAATTTCTTTTTAAAATTGCACATTTTGTGGTTCATCATGTGTTACAGAAGCACAAAAATACTGATTATGATGCTTAATACTGGGGATACAAGTCAAAAAAGCTCTCATTGCTGATTGTACTGATTAGATGTCTGTATTGTATTGCTATATACAGCAACCAACATATACAATCAATAGGATAAATCTCAAAAAAGTCCATTTAGTCTCACAGATGTTACACTATCGTAGTATTAAAAAAATTATGCAACTGAATCAATGGTCGGTTCCACTCTGACAGCAAATCCTCAACCTCACTATGATGACCCTTTTAATAAACAAGGCATTGAGAAAGTTGTCATCCAGTTCCCAGCTGATCGCAGAACGCCTCGTTCTCATGTCACAGCAACAGCAGCCTGTTGTAAAGTTTTCCCAGTATAGGAGACAGATCGTCTTACGGCTGCAGACGCTTCCAGAACACCGCCGACTTATTTTGGCGTCCACGACGGCGCAGCAATGCGGAGCAACTCTTTGAAGGGCAGAAAGTATTGCTATGGAAATTGAAGTGATATGGGCCAAGTCCCAACGGGTATCAAGTTCATGACACTGATGTTTGCTGGGAAGAGACTCTGACGAGACACAACGTGGTTTTGACGTTTGATGGGATGCTGAGGTCAAACGATCTAGACTTTTCCCTCTTAATAACTCCTGCAAATACAACATTCATCACAGCTTGGTGGTTTTTCACACAATATTCCTTCGTATGACATAATTCTTACATTCACAGCCAGTGTGAATCTTATGGATGTGTGTATGTGTGTGTTTGTGTGTGTGTGTGTGTGTCTGGCTGATTGAGATTTCGCCAACAGACTTCCTCCCTTTGGAAAGTCCCTGGTACCAGTGTTGGTCCGGCTTTCCTTGGAAACGGCGGCAGCTTGTCAACAAAACACACAGCGTGCAGCTCAATCAGGGCTGGCAGTGCCAGAGATCAGCTTAAGGCTGCTGATGGTCCCAAAGAGAGCACGGTGAGGAGACGGATTTTCTATAAATATTCAGAGGTGCAAAATAGACTAGCCGAGTTAACCAGTCTTTTGCTTTCCCTAGGAGGAGCAAGTCAAAGTTTCACAAACAAGGTGAAGGAGACGCCACCAGAAAGCACAAGATAACTATTGAACTGTACAATCGACACAATGAAACCAGCATCAGTCTTGCGATACAAGTCCATTAACAGTTTCTCTATCTGATTAAACTACCACAAGTATCAGATTATAAGGAACGTTCACCCTCAAAGTAATAATGAATCAATAACTAAATTCCACAAACTGGATCATTTCATTAAACTGAAGTGAAAAAGTCTCCCAAAGTGATCTCGAAACACCACGGACACTCAACACCGACCGATCTCTCTCCTTCTACAGGCCTTACCTGGGCCAAAGGGCTGCACATGGTTCACATGGTAACTAGAAATCCATGGGTTTCGAAACATGTTTAGGGAGAAGAAACAGGAGGATGCAGGCCACTGCTACACCCCCCTCCAGCCGCAGTGCTGCTACTGCTGATGATGATGATGATGATGATGATAGTGATGATGGTGATGGACAGCAACGGTGGAGACGAGAGTTGCTACCGGCGAGCAGACAGGAAGGGATGGACGAGTCGGCACTAACACACTGATTCACACACACACATGCACACACACACACACGGACACACGTAGCAGCAGAGCGACTTCCCTGGCTACAAAGCAATCAGCTGCCTGCACTGACTGGCAGTTGTTCAGTGTGTGTGTGTGTGTGTGTGCATGAATGTGTGTTAGTGTATGTGTCAGTGTGTATGTGAACGCATATGAAAGAGAGAGAGAGACAGGGAGAGAGAGGGAGAGAGAGAGAGAGAGGGAGAGAGAGGGAGAGAGAGGGAGAGACAGCACAGCGCAGCAGGGTGCTAAAGCAGCTCAGAGCCCTAATCAGATTACAGGCAGAAATTAGCCTTGATGATAAAAACTCTGGAACAGGATTGGAGGAGCGTGCCAGCAGGACTGCAGGGGGTGGTACGGGGTCCAGGACTACTGGAAGTCAGACGGTGGCTTAGCACAGACACACATCAGGCACGCACACACTCAGGCAAGATGACTCGGTGCTGTCAAACTTCTAAACACTACAGCCAATAACAGCAGATTATTGATATTCTGATTTTACATTACGATATGAAGTTTTATTTATAAACTACAAACATTGAGCAGATGATGTTTTTGAGGGAATTGCTGAGTGTTTTGGATTTGTAAAGGTTTTATTGAGAATGTCACCAGTCTAACTCATAAAGATAGAACATTTCTTATCTTATAATTAATTATTTACTGGATCTCCTGCTGTATGATGCATCCCTTATATATCCAGAGCTGGCTGGTCAATTAGGCAATGTAGGCAAATGCTCAGGATGCCATGGCCTCCAGGGGGCGCTGTGCCACGAAATCAGGAAAACATGTTTTACCTTCAATATAATTATATCAAAACTAGATATTACTATTAAGTTAACTCTTAAAATGGAAAACTTCCCAATGATTTGCATTGAGAATAAATTGTTTGTACATATTTATTGTACAGTATAGTATAGATAGATAGATAGATAGATAGATAGATAGATAGATAGATAGATAGATAGATAGATAGATATTATTTACTCACTTATTTACCGGAATAATTAAAATGTATGTGAAGTTTTTTGTGTGTGTGTATTTGCATTTGTAATTTCTTAAGCATGTAAATTGAGTGACAAATTATCTTATATTTGATTTAGTCTGCAAGTTTGTATATATATCGCCGACGCCTCCACGGGCACCATTTATTAAAATCTTGCCTCCGTGGCACCATTTTGGGTTGTGCCAGCTCTGTATATGTCATCGCCATCCCTGGATTACACATACATTATATCAGCCTGCACACAATTCACACAAACGCAATCTTATCTGAGAAACAACACAAGCCACTTGTGTGAGTCGCCACGCCATCGTCTGAGTGGCAAGCAGAAGGCAGGAGGCCTGCAGGTTGTCGTGAGAGCGCTCCGGTCCCCAGGTTGTCATGTGACATAACTTTGACTAAAACCCCCTGACTGCAACAGAAGCTAATCACCTGCACACTTGTGGTGGGCTGGTGGAGTCTGTGGTAATTTTCATTATGAAAGCTTCTGGTTAGATGCCCATACATTTGACATATACAATTCATTTTGATGCATAATTTACAATTGTTAAACATATGAGGGTTTTTTTTTTTTTTTTTTTTTTGCACTAAAGTGTATTTCAGTGTCACAATTAGTCTCTGTTATTCTTAAAATAATTTATGCAATAGTTCTGATAAATCATGATTGTTATAAAATGTTAAATGAGACAAATCATACTTGGAAAAAAGGAAACTAAACTACAAATTAAAAATCACAATTCTCTGAAAAGTATCACTTTTACCTGCCAGAATCTAAAAAAAAAAAAAAATAGCTTGAATCAAAGAAACCTAAAGTAGCAAGCAGTAGTTGTTTCTTTAGTATTGCCACATATTATAAAAATGTTGAAAAAAACCCAAAATAAAATTTACAATCAGATTTAAATTCTTTACTTATTGATGTGCACCTGCAGCATTTTAATCGTATGTAGAACATATTGCATAAAAAAAAAAAGTAATGCATGTTTATACTCTGCATCACACAGTCTTTGGTCGTCCGTCTCGGTTTCTACGCAATGCTTTTTCTCACCCTTTCACACACAAACTCTCCCTCCCTCCGCCGCCATCACCTTCCCCGCTCGGCCTCCGCTCCCTGCAGACGTCCCTAATAAGGCAACATGTGTTGTGAGTGGCTGCCTGTAAAGAGGGTCACCCTGTCAGCCGGCCGGCCCCTGTTTATCAGGGGACAGTCTCCTTGCCAGCCTGCTCTACATTATTTTCTCTCTCCACCACATCCTGTCATCCTCCGTCCATCCACCTCTTTCTCTTATTTGCATCTCCACCCGCCTGCACTGTTCTCCCACCCCCACGACAACAACCATCCCACATCACCCGCTCACGTGTCTCGACATACAAATGTGGGATATCAAAAACAAGTCACATGTCTCATAAGGTTTTTCTTAGAAGTAAGCCACCCTGACATGAGACATAACACTTAAAGCTGTCCAAGGAACTAAATAAAGACGGATGGGCGGATTCGTTGGTGACAGCATGCAAACTTGCGGCATCATGACCGGTTCATGGGTTAACGATATGATCTGCTGACTTCATTTCTCATCCAGTTCATTAGTAACTTGTTGACCGGTTCTGTCTCCCATTTTCGGAAGTCATAGCAAAATGTTTGTGACAATGACGAGAAGCAGCAAACACATTATTTCCACATTATGTCAGGGTTTGGGTTTTTTTTCAGCATCCTTATATCAAAATATACACTATACCAATCCTACCTCCATCCTGTTGTCAGGCATCAGCCCAGTTTGTCTAATGAAGAATTTCTCATATTTACACAAGACCATCGTTTACAAAAACGATTCTGCACAACATCCGTTGAGTTGAAAACACATAAGAATGCTCTCAACATTTTCATGTTGTAAGACAGGATGAACAAATCAGTTGGACCAGTAGCCCAGATATCATGTAAACAGCACAGGGCGGAGAATCTGAACAAATCCCTGCGTGACTCAACATCAAAGCATTTCTCTGCTAATAAAAGTTGAGCTGTGAAGCTTTGCGCCACACTGGACACACAGTTTCTTCAAAGTTCATTTTCCTATGGATGTCGGCGCTATATGCTCTTTTGTTTCCGTCTCTCTCTCTCTGCCGAATGCCTCACATAATGAACTGCCGAACACATGTAATGTTTGAAAATAAGCAATCGGCACATCACTTTTAGAGGAAACTGAAAAAATGCTTCAACCTGAGGCCAAACTTTTAATGACTCTCACACATAGAGCCAGGTTCATATGTGTCAAAAAGTCAAGTGACAGGTTCGTGCTCGCACATATGCAAGATCTAATAAGTCAGATTTCAGCTCCTTTGTTGCAAATAACACATAATATTGTGGGATAGTCTAAATCAACAGTGTGTGGGGAAAGTTTTTACAACAATCCAGAGAAAGATTTGTTCATTTTCTCAGTTAGAAATGATAAACCATGAGCAAGTGTGTGTGTGTGTGTGTGTGTGTGTGTGTGTGTGTGTATGTGTGTGTGTGTGTGTGTGTGTGTGTGTGTGTGTGTGTGTGTGTGTGTGTGTGTGTGTGTGTGTGTGTGTGTGTGTGTGTGTGTGTGTGTGTGTGTGTGTGTGTGTGTGTGTGTGTGTGTGTGTGTGTGTGTGTGTGTGTGTGTGTGTGTGTGTGTAAAAGGTAACCTGATTTGGAGAGTTTGTGTTTGTTGCTCCACTAATGTATACTGTCATGCACACAAAAATGCAGCCTCAACAAATACCTCACTTGATTGTTGTTTTTTGCAGTTGGTTAATTGTTAATTATTTAAAAAAACAAAAACAAACAAACATGCACACTACTTTAGAATGCTTTGGATGCATTTCTCGCACGAGCCTAAATCCTGCCGAGTTCTGCCTGAAACAATATGAAAACACACACATAACATGCAGAAGGAAAACACACACACGTCAAAAGGGAGCCTGAGGCAGCACAGCTGGGACCCTCATCCTCCCTCCTTCCTTCAAACATTTACTCTGGCATTCCCTCTTCAGATCCAGATCTGCGTTCCTCTCGGCTGTCTTGCATCAACTCTGCCTGACGCTCGGCGCAGAAATCTGCCGGTTCTGCTCTTATATGGATATCGATGAGCACAGACACGGAAGAGACACTCAACTCTCCGAGAAGGCAAGTTCCAGAGGGAGAAGTTGGGCCTCCAGTGATCCTTATTAGTGCGTCATCCGGAAACATCTGCACATTATGCAATATTAGGAGATGGCTTGCTCACGAGCAGATCAACTCCAACTATGATTGACAAGTCGCATTTCTCTCTACAGCCCATGTTATACCACCTAAAAACAGTAAAACATTGCAACTATTGTAAAAAAAACAAAACAAAACAAAACAAAACAAAAGAGAAATTCATTAGTTATCTAGAATGTTAGGAATAAATAGTGAGTGTCACATAATTCAACAACGCTTTTTGGCATAGCTTACATAGTACAAATGGTTGTATCATCACTATGAGTCCCTTATAATGAATTAATACTATGGTTTAAATGCAACATGCATTTTTTTTGCTTGATCCTCCTGCAAGATCCTCATGAATTAAGGTGCCAATACTTGAAACAGCCCAGATAGTTTAACTGTTGTTTGGTGTCCATGTTTGTTTCTGAACGTCACAGAATGATGATTAAATGTGTGAGAGAGGCAGGCTTCAGCCTGCTGTCATACAAAGTGCCAACAGCATCGGTAGAAGAGGGGGGGTGACATGGAGATAGGGAAGGGGGGGGGGGGGGGGACACTGTTGCATGAAACCAACTGGTTGCATGCCGTTTGAATACAAACTGGACAGCAGGTTCATGAGCTGATGCGCCGTCTACTTTAGATAACGGCGGGGGAATGACAAATATAGATAAAAGAAGCAGGATTCATGTATTCAAAGCTATTTTCTCCCGTTCATTTCTGTCGCTGCAACATGCTGCTTCAGTCAACCAACAACATGACCACACAGTGATGCAGCCATAAATGACCAAAAAAAACAACCCAGACACTCTCTCCTTAAACTGTCCTAGATGAATCAGTTGCAGGAAAAGTGAATAAAAAAATACGCTAAGGCATTTGTGTCATGTATATTTCCACCTGAGTGAATAAATAGCTACTTCACAGCTTGATGCTGCCCGTTTCTGCAGCACACGAAATTTTGTGCAAGTCTATATTCTCGTATGTGGATGACCAGAGTCCAGTAGCAGCGGGATCGAGCGCGGAGCCAGGCAGTAAACCTGTCTGTTCGCGTTGATGGGCACGGCAGGTGCAGAGGACCAAGCAACTGCCGTACGGTGTCACACGCTCCTCCGTCTGTCACGAACACACACACACACGCTATAAAAACAAAACTGTGGAGAAATGACGCCTGACCAATGCTGGAACAACACTCCAGGCCAAACGCATACCCGTCAGATCAGCTGCACAGTCAGACGACCATGCAGCCATAATCTGGAGCTCGGAATGCTAATACTCATGAGGTTACTTGAGACATGAGTGCAAAACAAGAGCGAGACTCAACTGGGACACTGCATCCAGTCCTCTGTGGGAGGAAATTCAAACCAGATGCCACAAACATCTTTTTGGGAGGTCATGTTTGCTATTTGGTAGAAACACAACTGAAAATAAATGGATTTTCAAATCAATCAAATCAAATCAAAGATGCTGTCTAACTTTAATACTTTCTTTTTGTCTGCTATGACTAAAAGAAAGGTTGAGTGGTTCTATATTCTGATCTGATAATTATTGTGTTTTCTTGCACACTTTTATGTGATGCAAAGCTTGTTAAAAACAAAAAGTACAGTTTCTTTATTGAGGAATATATTTGAGAATTTGAGCAATATGAATTTAAGCCATCCTAACGTGCAAGCAGGACAAACGTAGCTCATACTCACAACTCACTTTTGCTCCAATATCAGGCGGCTGACCGCACAGGTGACATCCATTTTCCCTGACAGGAGAGACAGAGAACCGGCAGACGCCTAGTTCCGAAAGGGGGGCGCTGATGCTGAGGAGGCAGGAGCCAGGAGATGCAGGTGCGAGCAGGTAAACCCCAAGCAGAGAATCCAAAGTCGTCCACCACCGAGCAGATCCAACCTCAGCAGCGGACAAATATAGCCTGGTGCTTTCCCTCCAGCTCTGCTGCACCGGGCCAAATAAATCAGTCCAGAAAGAGCCAGGCAAAGAAAGGGAAGAAGGGAGAGGGAGAGGGAATGAGAGGGAGTGGGGTATGCAGGAGAGAGGTGAAGGAGAGGGACAAGGACTAAGTTGAAAAGAGGTATGAAATTAGGAGGGGGTGGGGAAAAAAATAAATAAGAGGCGTGCTCATATACTCCTGCAGTGTTCACTCAAATTTTCCCAAAAGTCCCCCCCTTATTAAAAAAAAAAAAAAAGGCTCCTGAAACATCCTCACTTGTGAAAACCGGGTTTAAAACCCAAGTTTGAGTTGAAACTGATGTTACGAGGCGGCACGACTCTGTTTCCAATGGGTTTGAGTAGTGCGGGCCAAAACCGGTGTGGTAACCTCATCCCACAACAGCCATGTATGGACTGAAGAGAGTGGCCTCGATCGAGGGGCATCTGCCATAAATAGCCAGGAAGCGTCGGGCTTCCAATGCGAGGGGATCGAATCAGCTGTTAAAACTACAATCCAGCAGCCGACTGTGAGCCAGGCCCTGCAGAGGCTCCTGCACTACAACATGGGGCACACGGTGCAGCTTCAGTTTTCAAGGAGATTTTAAACATTGCATAGTGTCTATGCATTTAATCATGCCATAATAGTCTATGCAAACGTTTATACATGCATGACTTCCCTGCTCCGCTCAGGTTTTGGAAGCTTCAACCTGTGAGGGGGCACGGACACAAATGTCTATGTTGGCATGCAGTGTCTTCCCTCCCATTCACTAAAATAACCGCTCCACATGAGTTACAAGCAGATAGCAACGACATGCACGAATCAGAAGGTCTCCCTCATTGTTTCCCTTGAGCTGCACTCTTACACACACACTCAAACATTTCGTAACACACAGTTCTTTAGAGGAAACATTCCTGCACTGAATTAATGAGCAGCACTGAGATTCGTCCTGAAATGATGCTTTTTGTGTTTATCGAGATAAAAGTGGAGGGTAAATGAACAGATGTGGTTAGAAATTTGTGTTGATTTGTTATTTGTCTCCACCTTGTGGTGTTTGTTGAAACGGCTGAACGAGTCATCAAACCCTCTCAATTTTCAACAAGCTACCCATCGCTCCGTCTGCAGCTTAAAGTTGCTGCTGACTCTGAACAGAGTTGGGGTTAAAGCTCACATTCATACATGTTTCTGGTCTGCGGCAGCAGAAATCCATGCACGCACTTAAGAACATGCAAACTCCACAAACAAAGGCCTCGAAGCTCAGATTCAAACTGAAGATTTTCTCACTGTGAGTTAAACGCACCAGTCAACTGCAGCACTCAAAATGAGCTGCAAGCCATGAAATCCAGTCACGTAAATACAAAAAAAGCCTTATCTTGACTTTAAATCCGTTCACTTCACGATTGTGCTATTCCTACATGATTTAATATCCATCCAGACGTATTTGAGCAATCCGATGTTCAACAAGTATTTTACAAAATCAAATGTAATTGCATAAAGTACAGGTTTTTTCTGCTTCCAGTAAAAAAAAACACCAGTTCCCTTAAATTATGAGTTTTGTTCTATATGAAAACAACTGAAAACGTAAAGATATGTATGAATGTTATATGGTTTCTTTGTTGCGACAATGGAAATACACCTTTTAACTTCCTTTCAATTGATGCAACATTTATATTAACTATGCATTTGTGGGATGAGTATTCAATTTCTGCCTATTAAAGTTTATCAATGTCTAAAAGCTTATATATATGCATTTTAAACATGGATTATCATTAACTGTATTAGGCATTATAGAGATAAGATGCAGGATATACACGCATAATGTGAAAAACAATAATTTCTTAAATCTAAAGTGTGATAAGTAGTTCGATAAAAAGAAATAAAAATCAGATTGTCTGAAATATCTTGCATATAAAGGCTGATGATTTTCAGGACTTTTAGTGTAAAATTATGTCTGATGATACATTCTGTTGAAATCCAACTGGAATGACTTACTACTTGTGCGTAGTTTGTCACTATTCTACATCTGTCCAGAACGACAGCCGGCGTGTAGCGGCTGAAGAGTAAAGAAGAAAAAGAAGAGAGGACAAGTGTCACTGTGGCATTAATAGATTCACTGAATACTCACAGGCGAGCGGTGACGACAGACGCCCGGTTTACCGACAGAGGACAGACTCAAGACCGAGGCAGCTGTGGTGGAGGGACAACTGGAGACGGACAACACAGAGGCAAACCACAAACTCTCAACTGTACGACGTGTCAGATATCAACGGAGGCGTGGGAAGAAAAAAAGTGCAATGGCTTTTATTTGATCAGTTATGTTTATGGGCAACAGCTTTGGAACTGTCGTTTTCATTTGGTACTCAGACATGTAAGTTTTAACATCTACTTAATACTCCTTGATACAGGAGTGCAAAGACTTTGAATAAGTAATATTCATATGTTTGTAATGGTCAGTGTGTGATACACAATACCATACATGTCATGTCCTATTAAATGGAGAAGGGAGTTACTGTCCATTATTCCATTGTTGCGAGAAGAAGAGGGTATGCCACACAATGGTAAACTTTTTTTTAAAGTATGTTGTAGCGCCTTGACTAAATTGACAGCTGTCATGCGAAATGTTTGTACAACAAAAGCCATTTGCACTTTTTAAATGTATGTAAACCAGGGCAGTCAAACACATTTTAGTTCAGGGGCCACATACAGTCATATTTTCATTTGTGGGGTTTGTTTAGTTGGGGGTTTTTTTGTTTTGTTTTATTTAGTTTTTTCAGATTGGCGATAAACAGTTTCTAAACAGTATCATAAAACAAATTGTGAATCAGAAAGTCATATGTTAGGGACCACGTACAGCTTGATTTCATCTAGAGTGGGCCAGACTGGTAAACTTGTGCCATAATAACTTTAATAATAAATGAAACTTTTATTTTTATTTGTTGTAGAGTATATGTGAAAAAAATGTTTTTATTTTCACACAAAAAACAAGGAATTACTGCAGAAGATGACTGCAAGCTCACTATCTAAGACTAAAACTAAGACAATCCTCATGAAACATTCTGGTGCAAAACACAGTGAAATGTCTGAAGAAGAAAACTTTTTTTCAAACTCCACTTCAGTTTTTTTTCAAACTCCATTTGTTGGTGGCCCTGTATGGTAGTTTCTGCAGGATTTTTCCCGACATTTCACCACTGACTCAGCCGGCATGTCTGACAACCCAATACAAAGCCTGAGCTAATTCTCACAAGAGATTCTGGTGCAATAACAAAAATCCACTTGTTGCTGCTTTTCCAGCATTTGTGCAATTTCTCTTTGATGCCTAATCCTGCAGCAGCTCGTTGATCCAGCAGAAATTTTTACCTTTGACTGACTTTCACCAGCACTCTGAGTGAAAAAGAACAACTAATGCCATGAGTAGTTTCTGAAAGAATTCCTTTACACTTCTATTGTACTTTCAATTGAAGCACAAATATATACATATATTTTTTTAATTACATATTAAAACAGGGTTGTCAACCACATTTTAATTCAGGGGGCTACATTTCTCAATTTCATCTCATGTGGGCCGGACAGGTAAAATAGTGCCCTGGTAGCTTTTACATTTTAATTTTGAAATTTGTCTTTATTGTGGCGCAGAAATATGTGATGAAAATCTCAATGTTTTTACAAAACCAATTACTATGGAAAATGACTAGAATATCAACATAAAGCCAAATTAAATAAAATCTTCTGGTGCAAAATACAGTGCAATATCCTCAAATCTCTAGAACTTGCATTATGCCTTTTTTTTTTTTTCTTTTTTTTTAAACTCACCCTGACAGCATGGCTTTGAAGCTGGTTTCATAGCAGCAACATTGCCGATATCTCAGCTTTGGTCTCAGTGTTGTGTTGTATCCACTGCTCTTATAAAATTTGTTTGGGGGAAAACAGAAATCTGTTTTCTTCAAATTTTCTACTATTTGCTTAGTGGTTTGGCTGGAGCCTCTTTCTGTCCTGCGAGCCTCATGTTTGACACCCCTGTACTAACATCTGCACAGAGTTGTCAACAAAAAAGGTAAAACCACATTTTAACAATTTAGAGAAAATTATCATAAGTATTGTTGGTTATATAGTTAAGTTTGGAAGATATATATGCTAAACAAAGACTGTTTTGTAAACACTTTGATGTGCAAAAGTACTAATTAAATAAATCTTTTTTTTTTTTTTTTACAGTTTTTATACAAGATGTCTGCATGTTTGTACAGCAGTAGCTTAATATAACTGCAGTGGAGCTGCTAAAACTATCTTTCATGCTACCTTAGCATGTAGATGCTACTTGTATATAACAGAAATGGGAATAACCAATGATGTTTGTTAAATGTCTGTTGAATATCAGGCAGACTTTTACAGAATGTTCACCAACCTGGACTGAAGCTCTTTGCATTATGTGATCTCTCAGCACACCTACAACAAAATGTGCAATGACCATGAGCATAATGAGGAAGAGAAAAAAAAAAAAAAAAAAAAAAAAACAACACCTACTTAAAGATGAGTAAAGCTTTGCATCAGAGGAATTTGAAGAGGGTGTATGCCTGAGAGTCAGAGAGCATGCTGGGAGGCTTTTACAAGGTTCAGCTCCGGTATTGTCTTTGCCAAGGCTTTGATCCAGCAAGTGGAGCTCAGTGTGACAGTCTGGCAACATAATTGTGCTGCAATTGCCAGAACAGAAGTGTGCATGTGTGAAAAACACATGCATGCCAGTGCAAGTATCTGCTTTCCATCGCCTTAAATTATCTCACAGAATCCGCTCAACTCTTCTAACCTTTGCTTTGAGAAATGTCTTCTTGCTGAGCTTTGGGTGTTACCTGGTAGGACATTGTACATTTCAGACACAAGAGACTCCACTCTGACAAGTATTTTAGAAAGAAATCAAAGCATATTATTTTCTCCATTTGGGTAAAAAATAATATGAAGTATATGGAAAAAAAAACAACTGGTCACAAACACAGTTTTCATGCAAAGAGTTTATTTATGAATCAGACTGCAGTATCATACAACAGTAGCACAATCATGACTATGGATTATGCTCATATTTATAGATACAAAGGTAAAGGCATGTCTTAAAGGAAAAAAATGAATGAATTCTCTTTTGATTTATTCTAAAAATAGCTTTTAAATACTTGGCATAGTTTTATAAATTAAATTATGAAACAAAAATGTTTTGCCAACTGGTTTTTACTATTGGAGTACCAAATGCAAATATACTTTATGAAAAAAACAACAAAAAAAACATTTTTTTTCCTCCTCCTTCTTGCATTTAATGCAAGGAAGAAAAAAAGATGTCAGTGAGTACAAAAAGCACTTAAATCTCATATGAAAATAGAAAATATTACAAGTGTGCATAATTACTTCATGTTGCACGTAACCTGCAGTACAAAAAGTCAAATGACACTATGTTCAAAGTGTACCTGACATGCCAATTATTAGAGGGGAGGGGGCGTGATGTACTGAAATAGCTATTAGAATGTCGTCAGGGGCAGTTTACACACAAGACTGAGGCGAAGGGCCTTCCAGTCCTGAAATGAATTGAAAAAAATGAGACGTGTAGTTAGTAATCATGGGCACGCCAGCTTGTCCTCCCTGTGACGTCGACTGTGGGTTTGTTTCGAAACACCGAATCTCCTTCAGGTTTTTTTTCGTGTCGTATTTTGAAGATCACAGTTTTTGAATGTTCCTACAGATAAAAACAGCATGAAGAGCAGAAACTATCCACGATGCTACTGTACCTCTCCGGGCCAGACTGATGGCAGGCAGAGCGGTAAGTTGTTGGTATGAAACAGTGCTTAGTACGTTAATATTTGGCATTTCCTGGAGTATAATGTATAATGCACACGCAATAAGGCGACATGATTCTCTCAAATTTACAAGAAATGTTTAAACTACCAAGAGTTGATAGAATGCTACAACTGTAAAATGCTACATAACAATTATGTGATACTTGATTAAACAGTGATGGACAGATCTGTTGTTAATACATTACACCCAATGCAGCAGTGCTGATGTCAGGGGAGGGGGGGAAAAAACACATAACTGCAGATTCTTTTTTTTGAATTCTCACGTGTCGATGTGACTTCACAGATATGTGATTTTTCGCTAGAAATAGAACACTGCATTGCATCCTTTAGTGCAAGTGTTGGTGACAGCAGAACAATTTACACCCAAAAATGATCAAGCCATGAAATGAGAGAAACGGAGAAAGAAAGTCGGGAGTTTCGACGGGAAAGAGGGGAAAGAAGGAAGGGTTGGGAAGGAGGGAAAAGGAAAAAAAGTCCCAATTTTATTTCTAAACATCTCTCGAGGAACCAACAACAGAACGATACATGGTCTGAACTGGAAGACATACAAAGACAAAAATAAGACACAGGACATGTTCCACAACCAAATGCAGGAATTACAGCTGAGGATGGATTAATGTGTCAAATATCACAAGGAGCGTCCAACATCGACTCTGTCCACGCGTGGGGGAAAAAAAGCACTACCAAATAGGAAAATCATGGCACAATCAAAAAGTTCCCATCGTATCAACGCTGGCGCTGATGACCCCACGTTGCTCACCAAAACCGAATCGTGTGATCAAGGCACACACCGACGGGGCCATCCCTTCAAAAAACAACAACAACAACCCAACAAAACCACTCTGTTCAGTTTTAAAGCACTAGAAAAACTATGTGTACTCTCCATATGACACTGTACAGACATATGATACTTTCAGGTTGATACAAGTGTGGAGAAATAAAATTTCATGGCTAAATACAAAATTTCCTCTTAAAATATTTAAAATATACTTTATTTTGTACATTATGCAAACTGATTAACAATTCGATGATAACAAAAATAAATATTCCGTGAAATGTCGTCTCTTTGCGTTACAGGATGTATGAACATAGATATATATCATGGAGTAAAGCACCCACCCCCTGTTTAAGCTCCCATATACCCTGACACGATTCCATTTCCCTGTAATATGATCTGAATGACAAGTTCACATTAAGACTCCTGACAATGGTTCCTACAGGTAGCTCACTCCACGACACCGCTCAGCTGTTTTACAACAATATTGCTCTACGTAGCTTTTTTTTTTAATATATATTTATATATCGTTTTTTTGTTTTTTTTACCCCCTAAATCCATCTTAGATGTTTATCAAAGTTGCTGACCACCATTTTCAACTCAATCTGTGCCTTTATTGCTTCCTGAAATTACCTGGAAATGGGAGCTATACATTGGATTGTTCAGGGGACTAATCCAACCAGGGATTGAACATCTGGTTAAGAAAGGCAGTTTTCTCTGTCTTGTCTCTCTCTCTCTCTCTCTCTCTCTCTCTCTTTCTCGCTCTCTGGCCTAAAACCAATGTTTCCTACGGTCGGTCACGGATTTATCATGTCGTGTGGTATAGAGTCACTCTTCACTGAAGAGCCCTATGGGTTATGGTTGCAGTGTGTACAAAAGCAATGAGAGAGGGCACAATGTTGTAGAAGTTTTTTTTTTTTGTTTTTAAAAAAAGAAAGGCTTATTTATCTCATCTGAAAATCAAAACAGTTCTTGAGCCAAAAGACAGTGAAGTCCAGTTCTAATACAGCTGTCGCCTCACCACAATCAGATACGCAGTTTATTTTGGTGTACTGTAGATTAAATGCAACAGAACAGGTTCATGACAGTAACCCTTCTATGTCTACGTTATGTTTAACATAAACACTTACATTCATATCCTTAGGAACTTGCCCGTAAACAAACGGTATGCGGAAAAAAAAAAAAAAAAGTGTTTTCGCGATGGACATTTTCCAAAGTTCTAGTATGCACAACAGGATTGCATAATGTCTGCCAATGAGAAAAAGCATACGGAGGGTAGAATAAAAAGGACAAGCCGCTACAAGAAGACTAACTAGTAGAGACCCTCTAAGGGGGGGGGGGGTCGGGTATGGAGGACAGATGTGGGACGGGGACGTCGGTTTGGGACGGCTGTGATGGGACTCGGGGTGGAAGTTGCCCAAACAAGTTAAAGGGGCTCCTCCCTTTGGCAGTGGAACAGCACTCTTAGAAGTCAACGCAGCGCCGAGGGTGAGGGTATACACAATGCTCTTGTCGGACAAGAAGGCCATTTCAGTGTCAAGATGAGATGAAGGCATTCTAGTAGGCAGCCAGGTCACAGTGTTGAAGCTAAAAACCTCAGATGGAGATGATGGACGCAGTCTTTCTACACTGTCTTCCCTCGGCTGTGATTATGGGACTCTGGGACAAAAGGAAGACAAGTGTTTATTCACAAAAACATACTTTGTTTTTAATCTTATAATGTAGAATATCAAGCAACTGTTATTAGCAAAGCTTCCTCACAGCTTCTTGACCACTTCTTACAATACAGGTTAAATAATGTCTTTTTTTTTCAGATTAGTGAAACAGAAAAGTTTCTAAACAGTATCAGAAAAATAAAATGTGAGTAAACAAAGGTTTCAACTATGTAACTCAATTTAATTAAGGAGTTTCAAACATATTTTAGTTCAGGTGCCACATATAGCCTAATTTCATCTTTATTTATTATCTTTCTTGTTAATTTGGATATATATCATTTTTGAGGGTAAACACAACTGCTGGGGTATAAAATGATTATTAATTGTTGAGGTGAAGAGGGGGTAGGAGTAGATAAGCTTTGTCCTGCTCCTTTTCAGATACAGTTGGGAATTATTTGCTTAATTACTTATTTTTTGTAAGTAAAATTTTCTTTAAAAAGAAAATCTATATTTTGGAAATGTTTACCATTTGCTTGGTGGGTTTGGTTGGATTGGAGCCTCTTGCCGGACGGCTTTGGCCCACAGGCCTTATGTTTGGCATCCCTGTTTTCGTTGTTCAAGTCTGGCCAAAATTACTCTTTTAGCATATCGGAGCTGATTTTGAAATAGCCACATGCTTATCATTAGTGATGCTTCACATCCTCATACATCTTTCAACATTAAAGTAAAAATATCAACTGCACTTGTGGTTTGGGCCTCAGGACTCCTGAGGCATGCATAGTTAATGTGTGGATAACAACTGTAACATTCCACAGTGTACTGAGCAAATATTCACAATGACTATGTTGGTTTTTATTTGTAATATTTTGGCAGGGGGGATTTTTAGTCATTCAAATCTATGTGGGACAAAAATTCTGAAAAGTGGGTGAACTTATAAAGCTGTACAGCCCATTAAAGGGTACATGTTTTTCAGTACTAGTTACTATCATACCTGAGAGGTGACTCCTCCTCATCTTGCGACGCTTTTTCTTCAGAGACCTGCTGTGTATGTGTGACCACTTGATTGTTCTCATTGTCTGTCTGAGGAGCTGTTTGGACCTCGTCTGCTTGTTCCTCCTGGCCTTCTACCTCCGCCTCCCCATCCCCAGAGTCGTTACTCCTGATGCTCAGGCGTCTCATTCGATACATAACATCCACGTCTCTCATCCGGGCCAGTCGCTCAACCGCCACCCTGCCTGGAGAGATAGCCAACTTGTTTTGCAAGGCTTCGATTCGGTGGGAGGGGCCCCGGCTCCTCCGCTCACCCTCCAAACTAAGAGATAGTCTGCGGTCTAGGTTTGGGGGAACTGAAAGTGGCAGTCTATCTGGGGGAAACTCTGGTAACCCTGGGTGGTCTCGCCCCAGGTGAGTCCGTAGACCAAGTCTATGTTCTGGCACAGCTAATGGCTTCTTCTCTTGCTCTTTCGTGTCGTCAGACATGCTGTCGCCTTGTCCCTCACTTTTTATTTCATCTGCGTGTTCGTCCGTGTTGCTCTCAGGTTTGTCTCCTGTGATGGCTTCACTCTCTTCTAACGCTACATCCTTAGTTACTGTTTCATTAATGGTCTGTTCTTCTGTGGCTTGGGGTTCTGTTGGCAGATCAGGTGGTGACATTGTGGAGGCAGAGGGCGCTTCCTCTGTAGCTCCAGTCACTGGTAAGCTCTTAGCAGGATCACCTATATTTGGACTGTCCAAGTTTTCTGCCTTTGCATTGTCTGTTGCCTCACACTCCTCTGCATTTCCCTGCGTGAGTGACTGCTGCTCCCTTGTTTCGGGACACAAGTCAGACCCTGACTGTTTTGAAGTGGAGTCATTTGGCTCCTCTGTTTTTGAATCTTCTGATGGACTTTCTAATGCAGCACGTTGGGGCGGGCTGCCGTTCTGATTGACCGAGCTATCTGAGCTGTTCTCCTCGTGAAGTGGAGGCAACGGACCCTGTCTCATCTGATTCTCAAGTTCTCTCTTACAAATCGGACACTCCTCCTCTGACTCAGCACCAAGATCTTGAAGAGATTCCGTGTCGTTTGCTCTTGAATGACCTGCAGGAGCTTTACTGGCATCCGCGGGGTCTCTCGATTGACGCAAAGTCTGGCATATGTCCTCATAATCGGGAGGGCTAGTGAGTGTAGAGGCATCCTGCATGGGCTGTCTGTCTGCCCATGGCACCTCAGCAGCGGTGGTGTGCGTTGTTGGACTGAAGTCACAAAGTGGTGTCTCAATAGGCTCATCTGGCAGGTCAAGTTTTACTGTCCTGCCGTCATTACTTCTTCTACGTGAAAGATGAGCAACAACCCTGTATTCTCTGAAGCCTGTCTCCCGAGGTGGAACCGGCAGCTCCTCTCGCAGCTGCTTGCTGAAGGTTACCGACTTGGTTGCTGGCCGAGAGAAGGCGCTCTTCACTTCCCTGTATTCTGGGTCAACAGACCAGCTTACTGCACTGCGCCTAAGGCTGCTGGGCTTGTTAAGAGGTTCTGATGTCAGTCGGATTTTGATGCGCTCGGGAATTTGAACGGAACCATTTGGAACTTTATTGCTGGCAGTGCCTAGCTCCAATATGTCTTTGTAGGCCTCGTTGAGGTCCTCTATGCACTTGTCAACGCTGGGCTGTTTGCTGCTCTGCTGCTGCTGTTCCTGGACTTCTTTTTTGATGGTCTCCAGCTCTTTGACGGCATCCCAGGGTCGCTGGCTGATCGGTTTTAGTAGGAACTGTTCAAAGGCTTCCTTCCCACTGTTTGCTGCTGGTTTGGTCTCCTCCACATTTCCTGAGGGTGTTACTGCTGGCTGCTGAGCTGTGCTCTTGTTCAGCTGGTTGGAGAAGGTGGAGGTCAGGGAGAAGGCGCTGTTACTGGACAGTTTTAAGCTTTTCACACCCTTTAGAGGAAAAGTGAAGGTAGAGCCCACTGCACAACTGCTATCAGGAGTGACTTCAGCGTCAGGAGGAACCGGGTCTTGTTGTGCTTCCTTGTTTTCAGGGGCAGGTTTTCGGGCCTCTGGGCTAGTTTGTGTCTCCTGGTCTCGATATTGGTTTGCAGGCCAGGATCCTGACAACTTCAGCTCTTTGTAATGATTTATCTTCGGGGGCCTGCAGGGCAACTTCTTAAACATTTTGCTACTCGCTCTACTGCTTGTTTTGCTGCTTGCTATGCTACCAGTTAGTGCTTGCAGCTCAGCTTCAGCTGAAGATGTGCTTTGGAGACTTTGGTTTGTTAAATGACCAGTTTTGTTGTCACTAGGACTGTCCGCCGGGTCTGGGGACTTCTCATTGTTATTATTTTGATCACGGATTGTCCCGGTGAGCTGTGGAGTTACAGGAACAGACACCAAACAAAAAATTGTTTCACTAAGCCTCTTTTTGAGATTCTTGGTCTTGTCTTTCTCTGGTGGTTCAGGTTGTTCCACCTTTTTTACTTCTGTCACTGTTTCAGATAAACCCTGATCAGCCGGCTTACATGGGGGAGGTGGTGGTTTACCCAGAATAGATGAAGGAAAAAACTGACTACGGTTTTGTTCAGGACCAACACTTTCACTTTTTCTTATACCCCTGTTGCACCATCGAGTACTGTTTTCGTTGTCATTGGGAGCTGCTTTGCGGGTTTCAGTATTGACAACTGGCCCTGGTTGGGGAGGAAAGGCACTATCATTTGTAGATTGTCCTAAAATCTTAGCAGACGGAATCTCTTTGTTGATGTTGCGTATCTTGTCTGAGTCAGTCAGAGAATTTCCGCCAGGCCCTCCTGAGATTTGCTTCACTCTAGGGTCTTCGGTGGGTAACTGTCGGACATGACTTGGTTGTTCTTCATGTCCAGAGTGTACCTGTATCTGTTTTCGATAGGACATGCTACGTTCACCATACTGTTCCAGCCACGAGCCGCTTGTTTGTCTGGAAAACCACCTACCAGGATCTGACATGGGCATTTGCAAAGCTTCTGCCCGCCATCTTAAGTTTGCCATTTCATTGCGGTTGATGGAAACTGCTCTTGGGGGTAGGGCTCTCCTATAAGATGGAGGTGGGATGTAGCCTGGGGGCTCCATTCCAGTAAGGGCAGACTGTTGTGCGAAATAGTCATGTCTCAGGTCCCCAACCCTTGGATAGTAAATCGACCTGTCTTTTTGTTTGGCACCCTGGTCTATCGCAAGCATTTCTGCGCTACCCCTAGTCTGCTGGTGAATCTCATATGATGGAGGCTTTAAAGGCCTACTGAACCTGGGCTTTGGTAAAAGTGCAACATGGCTGCTTGGCCCGATATTTCTACCCCACCTGTCCCTACCACCACTGTATATGTATCTACTATAGGGCCCAGAGAATACAGTGCTGTTCAGCCTCTGTCTGTCTGGCAGACTAGGTCTTGATGGAATGAGCTCTCGACTATCATTTCCATCAGGCGACAAAACTCTGGGGAGAGACTGAGACTTTGCTTTAGTTCGAGGGTGGAAAAAACCCTCAGGCGTCCTTAGGCGGTACTGCTCCTGAGCCCATCTTTCCCCATCCCCATCTGACAGCTGCCGTCCCAGGCCCACAGCAGGCCTCCACTCCTCTGTACCAAGGCTTTGGCACTTCCTCTCCCCGGTCACCCTGAGCTGACCAGGTCCTGCGTCCGGATCTCTCAACCAGGAAATGTCCTCCCATAGCTGCTGCGCTTGCCTCTCTGCCCTGTATTCCTCTGCTGTGATCAAGGCTTGGGGCCTCCACGCTCCCGCGGAGGCCCTCAACTCTCGGCCATCAGCATAGTCCAGAAGAATGCTGAAGTCCTGGCCTCGCCTCCGCCAATAGGAAATGTCCCTCTCTTCATGGCTCAGTGGCTCTGAGTAAGTCAAACTAGGAACATCGTAGAACCTATGAACAAAAAAAAATCAAGCGTTAATGAGACGGCAGGGATATTTCAAAAAAGGAAATGGGACCTAAATCGAGGTAAATCTAGAATTTGAAATATAAATCTTTGAAATTTTGACTTTTGTTTAAAATGAAAATAACATGTCCATGTCAGCACTAAGCATCAGTATTGGCTTTGGCAGTTTGCCTTTTGAAGACGGCTTAATCAACGAGCACCAGCACATATGAGACAGAAGTGCTTAAGTCAGCAGTTCCAAAGTCCCTTGAAGACACTATGAAATTGTGATGCTACCGCAATATGATCTGCATATTAAATTGTGCTGACCATATATAGGAAGCTGGTCATTTGGACGGTGACTGTGGCTCTTAGCAAAAACATCTTATTACCTGATTTGATAGAAAAGGAAAAATGACTCTGTTTTTTAATCTATTTTGTTAATCACATAGCTCGAGACATAAAGTTCCGTCTTTACAAAGCAGAGTTTGACCTACATATAGAAATCATTAAAATACATACTATATATAAATGTATACATGATAACCACTTGGCTTTGTTGAAAACAGTCATTGCTGGAAGAATTGGCAGAAAACTGACCGTGAATTGTAGCTTGGATGAATATGTAAAATAAAAAGCATTCCCATAATATAAAAATGCGTGATGAGATTAATGTAAAATGGCAGCAGTGTGACGGGTGACTGTTGGCAGGTTCAAAACTGTGTTTCCACTCCGGTGATAAGGCTGTGTTGCCTGAAGGTAGTTTTAGTTATGGTAGCATATTTACCTCTCCTGTTCAGGATATGGCTGAATTAAATGCTGGAGATTAAATGCTGGAGTGCCAAAACAATAATTTTTGCAATAGTATGCTGAACAGATTCGGCCCTCAAAAAAATATGCATAATATTTTCGTTCAAATTCCATTTCATGAGATTGTTAAGCTGTCCTAGAAATTTGCTTGCTGTTGTTGGGCAGAAGAAACACTGCAATATCCCTGAATATCCCCCAGGTCATCAGTCACATCCAAGAACGTTTTAAGCTGCCTGGATCTGGTCTGTTTTTAATGAAGGAAAGCATGTGAGCTTAAAATCCTTGTTGCAATTTAAATAAATATAAAAGTATTTTGGATGAAATAAATCAGTGACTGAATTCTTCTCTGTGCAGTGAATCTATATTGTAAAACACATTAATCCATCCCTGAAATCCAAATCCATTTAAGCATATCTTTCTAAAATATATTCCCTAAATTATGATGAAAGTAAAAGATTTTGTCTTTTTAAAAGCACTATCTAACATCTGCCTTGCACAGAATCTCTGGGAGTCATTGCACTCATTCATTTAAGCAGCAAAGTCAATGGATCATCCTCAGCAGCATATGCTACTGTATAGCTGAGGGGAGCCGCGCTGTGCACACTTGCCCAGCAACATGCTTACATCACAGAGCACGTGCTGGGCGTGATTCAGTGTGCCAGTGTTTACAGTGGAGTGATTACGCGCTTGTCTTGAAGGCATGTTCAGTCCTCCTCAGTTTGCTCTCTGTCTACTGCTGCTGTTTACATCTGCCTGCCTGGTCGAGGCTGTGGAGACGAAGCCGGTGCCTGGGCGGGCTCGGCGGAGACGCGAGGCACGCCTCTGTGAAGGCATGTAAACAGCTGAAACGAGCGCAAAGGCACCTTTCATAATTCCTCATATCCCAGCATAAGACATGTCAGAAGTGCTGCTGCAGCCACAGTATTCTGCAGCTCCGAAAGGAGGGGAAGGGAAGAGGAGGGAGGAAGAGAGGAGGGAAAAAAAAAAAACCCTGCGCAGTGCAGACTCAGTTTTGCATGCAATACTGAAGGGGCCCCGGTGAGAACAGGGGAGAGGAGAGAAGAAAAAAAAAAAGAGAAGGTAAATGGTGTGCGGGATTGCAAAAGACAGGGGGGGGGGGGGGGACACACGCACACACGCACGCGCACACACTCACCCACTATCTGTAGCGAGAGAATCACCCAAGGGCTGAGCGTCACCTAGGATACCGATGCCAGCTTCCTTTCTCCTTTGGTTCCTTTCCCCGATCTCGTTGTCCGTAACGGGGTAGCTCCTAACCAGCGCCTGCCTGCTGCTGTAGATGCCTGTGATGGACGGCACCCGGTCCACCTCATACCCGTTCAGTGTGCCCCGGCCGGCCCTGTTGTCCACAAGTTCACGCTGGCAATCGGCAGGGCGCTTGTCGTAAGGCGTGGCAGACGGAGGGCCGCTCTTGGGCAATTTATATCCGTGTGAAATGAGGAGGTCCTCCACGCTATACATGGTGGTGTCTCTCTCTCACTTCTGGGCAGGAGGGCAAAGGTGGGTGTGTTGCCTTATGCGCAGTGCTGCTGGTGGGAGCTGGAGCACGGCTGCTCAGCAGAGGCCATCACTGAGGAGAAGACACGTAAAAGAACTATTTAAAACTACATTTATGCTCCTTGCTTTTTCGGCACAAAAGCAACCATACACGGGAAATGGCGCAGAATCTTCCTTTCTGCTGGTACTCCGCAAGCACAGTGCGTTTTAATTGCGTGAACATTAGAGAAGCCTCGCCCCGGCCTATGAGCCAAGAAATGTGTGTTGTCAGCCACACCCTTTGTCCCTCCTAAAGCCATTTTATCATCTTTCCAAAGTGCCTAAAACCATTGTCTAATCTCAGAATGGGCCAATTGAGAACAATCCTCCTCACATTAAACCACTGTCTATATAATGATTTTTTTTTAACCCTTTGTTGGAGATCCACATGCAGGTTCCAGTTGGAATCCTTATCATAACAATAACCTATTGTTCTCTTGACAATGAGTTCTACTTTCATAGGAATCTAACAATAATTGCATGTATGTTCAGGAAAGTATGAAGTATATACATATTAGATTAAATTCCTTTCCATTGGTCTGTGTGAGATAAACTCTGGTAATCGGGACCAGAGTAGTTGAATCCTCACTTTTCTCTCCTGAAGACTTAATGCAGCAGCAAACTATCTGTACGCTGACAGATGCAACAAACAGTGCATTAAGTGTTTCATATGGAATAATTGAGTTGCTGGTATGTAATAGAAAAAAAGTGGGACATTTAATCCATGTAAAAAAAACTATTCAAGACCTAATTTCTGGTTTAAAGTTGAGGTAAAACTTGCTGAGCAAACTACAAATTCAGCATGAAACGAAGAGTGAAAAGGTAATAACTTTCTCGGAGGTCAGGGGGACACCTTTTCCCAGCATGGTTATTTTTCTTTTTTTAGATAAAATCGCAATGAAAAGAAATAGAATAGAGTATAATCCCATGTAGGAGTAATAAAGGCCGATCTTGTCTTATCTTATTCACACTTCG
Source organism: Blennius ocellaris (assembly GCF_963422515.1). Lineage (NCBI taxonomy): Eukaryota > Metazoa > Chordata > Actinopteri > Blenniiformes > Blenniidae > Blennius > Blennius ocellaris. The sequence continues at coordinate 5,590,967 of NC_137659.1, forward strand.
TGAACCCTGCTATAACAAGTGCTTTGTTGCTCAGAATTACTTAAAAAATTACATTAATGCCACCAGGAAATGCCACTAGGACTGGATGCATTTGTCACCAAATGCATCCAGTCACATAACAGTCCGTTTTTTTTCAGGTTTTAAAGCTTCTCTCAGATTTAATTGTTTCACTAAAAAGTGAAAAAGACTGTTGTGTTCTTTAATTATTATCTCAACACCACTTTCAACATGAACTTGGTGTGAAACTTACTGGTTTGGTGTATAAAATGTCAGACAATCAGATTAAGTTATGCGCAGCAATCACATTTATAATCAAAATGACCGTATTTCATATAAAAGTTCACATATTTCTTGTCTAAATCTCAGTTATCGTCACAGGTGCAAAAATTTTTTTCGTTGAGCAAGTTATATGTCAAAGTTTTCAGCTGCTGCTGGTGTGTGTGTGTGTGTGTGTGTGTGTGTGTGTGTGTGTGTGTGTGTGTGTGTGTGTGTGTGTGTCAGCCCGCCTGATGTATTAATTAGTGGCAATAACAGTCTGTCCTGCCTGCAGATGACAGTGGATGGCTTATAAAACAGGAACGCGGTGATCAAAGGCTTTGCACACATTAGCATTTTGGCTAATCATGCTTGGACTTGCTTTTCATTTTCCACAACGAAGGTGTTACGTATAAGACGAGCACAATGTTGAATTAAAGACATTAGTATTTAAATAAAGAGACATACCACTACTCATTTTGAGTTTGATTGATACTGACCAGAACTAGGATTTCCTAAAAAAAAATCAATATTATTATTATATTATTATTATTGTTGTTATTATTGTCATGTGACAATAATTAGTCATCGCTGAATGTGAAAAAAAACACATTAGTATCCAGTTAGAGAGACTGCACTGACTCATGGTTAAACTAATAATCTCCACAATCTCCACAAATATGTTGTCTAGTATGCACTAGCAAAAAGAACTACTGTAAGTTTTTCAATACATTAGAAAAAAAATCGGTCTTTTATTGTCCGTTTTGAATCGTAAGAGGTTGCGACTTAACACAAAACTCCTTTCATGTCTTACCTATATGCTACAATATCCACTGGGCAATGCAATTCAAGTTTAAAGTTACTATAGTCTTTATTTTTGGTAAATGATGAAAGCATACAGTTGAGTCTTAATATCACATGGTATAATATTTCAAATTTGGTCCATGATCAAAGTCGTCAGCCTGATATATATATATTTTTAAGCATTACCCACAAATCAAAAAGCTATTTTAGTATTTGTTCCACAGACATTCAAGTTAATGTCTTGAACAACAAGCTGGAAATATTCAACACGACATGTCGAACTGGTAAATATTTGTATTTCATGTATTTAAATGGTTTAATGATTAATTCAATTAGAGGTAGGCATGATCAACTCTGAGTTGCACAAACTTCATCAAAACCAATAAATCTCTAAGATAATGGATTAATTCACTCGTTCCACGTTTATCAGCGACTTAGAGAGTATATTGTATGACAGATTGCTGCTATGAAATACACAGGAAAACTCTCTCTTCTCCTCTTGACCTTAAGGTGACCTTAACATTTCTTACTTCGTAACTTTGCCGACTTTGCAGTCAAGAGTTGCCCGCGATGCGACAGTGTTTTTTCCATACTGTATGATTCATTGTAACCTTAAAGCCCGAAGATAATTAACACTGTCCAGATGTGTGAAGCTTGGCAGAAAGTCTCAACTTCAAGACAACACTGCTTGATCACATTTTCCAAGGACAACACACACGAAAACAGATTCAATAATGACAAAAAATCACCACGCTGATATAGGATGTATAAGTGTATACGGAAAAAAAACGCAGCAGAAAAAAATAAAACATCCACTCAGAGACTCCAGAAGAGCCGCCATGATCAGGGACCCTTATAGAAAAGTAGCATCCTTTCACACAGAGTTTTATCAGAGAGAAGCAGAGCGAAGCAAATACACACACACGCACACACACACACACGCACACACACACACACACACACACACACACACACACACACACACACACACACACACACACACACACACACACACACATGCACACACACACACACACACACACACACCATACAGTGGCTCTTTTTTTTGACAAGGTCACACCTTCAAATGATTGCAGTGGAAAATATGGCACATGATCCTTTTTTGCATAGCAACAACAAAACTACCATCAATAATTATGACACAACCAAACTCTGACTTGCACGTGACTGAGATCTCCCAGTGGTTGAGACAGAATGCGTGTGTGAGGAGGGCAAATAATAAGGTCAGCTGCGGTAAAAGTTGCTGCTGAGGTCAATCATTAGCTTGTAATTGCTGCAATTAGGAGTTAGGTCATTTTCTGCGTCTGCCCAGATTGCTTGTTTCTTTTCTTTTTTTTAATGCCCACTGATAAACTTTCCTTGCATATTGTTTAAAAGCATTCATAAGCTTGGAAGCTGAGTATGAATTGACTTAAAAAAAAAAAAAATCTGTATGTTTTAGAGATGGCCACCCATGCACCCTGAGGGAGGGGGGAGGGATGGAGGGAGGGAGGGAGGCCCCCAATGTACATCCAGGCCTAGAAGACTGCATGCACAGGTAGTGGCCACTGTAACACATCAGCACTAGCAGGCAGCACCACCCTAACTGCTAAGGGAGTGTACCTACATCTTACCTAGTGACAGGGAGAACAGAGCGCACCACATCAGGGATAATCATTAAAGACACTCCAAAAAAAAAAACCTGTTTATGCAAACTGATATGAAGCTCAAGTTCGGCACGTTTCTGATTAAAAGTGCAAGTCTAACAGCTCTTCCTCACCGTCACTCAATGAATGAATAATGATAAGAAATAGATCCGCCGTATCATAACACACGGCTATTAATAAAACATCATTGTTGTGATACAGATAGATAGTTGCTTTATGCATTATATATACACCATGACCCATTATAGCCTCGCCATAGCCTGCTGCAGCGCTATATGGCACCAGCCTACATGAAATTGACTGCTATGAAATGATTTTCCAAATCATGTGTACCTGCCTCAAGCCAGTGCCGCAAGTCCTGCGCCTACCGGCTGGGAAAAACGCCTCTACCTGCACGCGCTGCAAGTTGCAAAATACGCTCTTGTATTATTTATTTATTTATTGAGCCAAATCATAACCCCGGTGCATGGATTAGTGGAAGGGGAGAAATGTTTCGGTGATAAATGCACGCAGTAAGCGCTGATCCCCCGTCGCCTCTTGTCCAGCAGCGGCGGCGCGACGCGGCACGGAGCGGCGCGGCACGGATGTGTCGAAGGGCGAACATTTTGAGGTGTGTGCAAGTTGACGCGCAGTTAGGGTTTTTTTTCTCCCCCCTTCTTCTGCAGATGCGTCCCCGCTGACTGAGTGTTTACCAAAAAACCAAGGAGGCTACGTGAGCAATGCAAAAAAAAAAAAAAAAAAAAAAGGAGAGAGAAATGAAGAAAAAAAAAAACAGAAAAGCAGCAACCCCTCCCTAGATATCGGCTGGATGTCAAGCTGGGAACGAGCATGCAGTAGGGATGCCATAACATTGCAAAAAAAAAAAAAAAAAAAGCAGTAAGGGCGTTGTGAGAGGCAGAGAGAGACGCATACCTGGGAAGATGCTTGGCGCGGCCGTCGCAGTCCCCGTGCGCGCAGCTCGAGCTGCTGAGACTGAGCACTGCACAGTGCACACCGCCTGAGCCTGAGCTCGAGCCTGAGCGGAGCATGCCTATTGGTAGGCACAGACGCGCTGGTTGCTGGCTGCCTGGACTGGGCGCTCCTCACTACAGCAGCTGAGGTGGGGTGGGCTTCTCGCATGCAACGCAGCTTATAGAAAAAGAAGAGGGTGGTGGTGGTGTTGGGGGGGGGGTTGTCAGAATGGTTTCTTCCAAACTGTTTCTCCTAACTTTTCATAGCAACAGTCACCCCCCTCCTCCCCACCCGCTCCACCCCCTCCTTCCACCTCCTCCCCCCCCCCCCCCCCCCCAATCCATTCAGTCTTCCATTATATGAATGATAAGTACAGATGTGGAGCACTGCGGCTTTATGTATATCTTCCTCTATCTGGAAGGGTCAGCCACTCCTTGTGCTCAGGTTTGCTGCATTGCTAAATACTTTTTTTTCCCTTTTTAAACTACATCTCCGACCTCACCCCCCTACCTTTTTATTATTATTATTATTATTATTATTTGCCTCTTTCCACCCTGGAAGTTTGAAATGTGCAGCAGCAGCACCGCACCCTTGGTGATGCTGGTGACTCGTCACCGTGTGTGTGTGTCCCCCCTCCTATCCAATGCCAAGACAGCCTGGCTAATTAAATGTGCTGGGCTCAGGCCTTTCCTGTGCCAATTGTGGCATGGTGCACTCTGAGGGATCCCTCTACTCCGAGGAGGAGGAGTAGAGGGACGATGGGCAACGTCCCCCGAGGCCCACTCACTGATGAAAGAGTGTTCAGGAGGTCGCCCTTGGTGTGTGTGTGTGTGTGTGTTTGATATTTTCAGGAAAGTGCTTTGATTGGCATGGTCTTTAGTGCCAGCTAAAGACCATGTACGTGGTGATTAATGATCACTTCATCCCAACTTTGTCAACAAGGAGAACGATCATAAAACAGCAAGGACCCTGCTATTAAGAAAAGCGACTCGTTCAGTTGCTTTTGTCCTGTGCGACCACGTAAATGAGGTCTGCTCAGGACACAGAATGATCCCCGATCGCCAAAAATGCCTTGACCCAATATGGAAGCTCATTCTAGGACACCCGGTTGTCAGACGCGTGATAAACGACGCACCTGGCTGACACCGGCTCCAAGCTAACACGGGCGCCACAAGCTGCAGCCGATTCTCATCCCAGATTTATCCCGGGGTGGGGGCCACGTCTTAAACACACAGCCGAATGTGGAAGCCACACATGGGCCGGAGCCAGTTTATATTTGGTCCTCCCGTGCCAAGACACGTCCAAGTCGGCCGACACTCCCGCTAAACTCATCCTCACTTGGCCGTCTCTGCTCGGGAGGCATTTCACACCACATTCATGCATTTAAATAAAAATAAAAAAGAAAAAAAGAAAGCAGAGCAGCATATGCTCCTCTGTGTCTCCTTTTCCTGCAGTTTGAATGTGATTTCAGGTTACATCTCCAAAGAGGAGGACATTTTATCCTTCAAAGTGCTGCTTGGAAATCAAGATGTCTGTTTTCCTCTTTGGATTTTCAAGCTGGTCCGGGGAACTCGTGACCTCATCGTTCGTTCTCCCGAGAAGCCTTGCACTATTAACTATTAACTAACTTTATAGGGTATTTTTTAAAGTGCCAAAAATTTTGATTTCTTGTGTTTGATTGAAGCACTTTTCAAATTTAAAAGTTGAAAACTGTTCCAACATTTCTTTTAGATTGGGGACTATTGTTACATTCTATGTTTAAATGGTTTCCCTCCGTAATAATTTGATCATTTAATAAATCATAGGTTCAGCTTCTCTGGTCTTTTTTTTTAAATAATTCTATAATTAAAAGAAGTTGCCAATCCTTACAGTCTATTCTAGTTTACAAAATCTTTAGTTAACCTTTTGTTTGTTGTGAAAATGCGTACTAAATCTGCTAAAGATGCTGATTTCTTTTTACATGTGTTTTGAGGTTTGGTCCCATAAGCTTTATTGAAATCAAATATAGCCTCAAATGTTTCTTTTATGCACAAACAACCACTACAATGGAAATAAATCAACATTTCTTTTTTCACATCAGTATATGAAATATGTATTTCATATATTAATGCTGATATGAGAATCTTTCTTACTGGTTATTTTGTGCTTTGCTATTAAACTTGCTCGTTCATGACTCATTCATGCTACAATTGCAAGTTTTTTTCCCTTTATTTCTTGTGTCACCTTTTTAAAATTTCCCTTAAGTGCAATTTAATCGTACATCTAATATAGATTTAAATCAAAACCTTACAGCCTTTACCACTTTTAGCATATTTCTTACCAAATGTAAACAGTTCTACAATTCTGGAACCTCATGTTTGAGTTTAAGTACCCGTGACTACATTTTCAAGGTCTTTAGTCTTGGCTTGGTCTTGACCCTTTAAAGTCTTCCTCTTGTCCTCGGGGTGCTCTGGTCTTGGTCTTGATTCCAACACTACCTCATCAATCAAATAATTGCAAAACAGTAAAAACAAAACAAACAAACAAACCCAGCAACACATTTTGCATTAATCCATTAATCAGAATGAATGTGCCTTTATCAGCATTTTCGCTCATTTCTAAAATCCTACACCAGCATGGCCGATCTTAATGTTTCACACAAATCAGGAAGTTACCTCATAGGATCACTTTCCCTTTGAAGGGTTAAACCTCCCTGAGAAGCAGATTTAACTGGATGTGTTAGAGCAATCTTGCAGTCTTTGATGGGCGTACAACAACTTTTCCATTTCCGTCGGCCCTCACATGTTCCAGTGGGTGGCCTAACTCCTCCATCAGCTCTGCTCTGCTTCACATGGTGTGGGGGGGGGGGGGGGGGGGGGGGGGGGGGTGTTACTGGATGCAGATCTCTGATATTAATTTACTACTTTTAGAGCGATCTACTAAAGGCCCCCCACCCCCAAGCTACGTGAGGGAGAAACCGTCTAAGTTAGGACGCCTCCTCTTGTATCTGAAGGTGAATTTCAGGCTCCTCACTCTCGACATAGACTGAACACTGTGCTTTAATTGTCTTTATTATAAAAGCAGCTGTTCTCAGGTTCTGAATATCTCACTTTAGAGTGAAGTCATTACACGTACACGAGGTGTTGCTGCATGTTTTCTCCATCAGCGGAACAACGGGCGAAGGTTTTTTTTTTTTCTTTTTTTTGACTTGATGAAAGGTCGGTGGCTTTGAGGTGTCACAGTGAGACCTTGTGGTTCATGCAATAAAGAAACAGTCTTGGAAAAAGGAGAAATAACAGGAGCAGGTAAAACAATCAGTCCAGTGAAAGATGAGGCAATTTCCATTCCCCATTTTGATCTGGAATTTTTATTTGCATCACAAAAGGATTACAAATCATTGGCATGATTTGTTTCTTTAAAAGTTTATGTTGCATATAAGATCTGTGTGGTTGCTTCGGCTTCTTTGAAGGATACCTAATGAGTAAGCATGTATTTTGCACATGTATTTTTTTGTTGCACAGCTTCATCAGATTAATTGATTTTTGTGTGGATTCATATATATATATATATATATATATATATATATATATATATATATATGCTCATCAGAATTTGCTTGAAATCAAACACACACTCACATATATATTGGTCAGTGTATCATGGAAACTATTTTTTCTTCTTTATTTTTCCTCTTCTCCCTGTTTACATCTTCCTCCACTGTCATGACGTACTCCCATCAAGACAAACATTGATTTCGGCTCAGCGGGGATCATGCAAAACAGCTTCTCATTAAAATCATAATTAGAACTTGGGAATGGCACAAGGAGTTCAACTCTGAGGCGAACAGAAAATCACTGGAAACTATTAAACCTGCACTTAGCCTCTCGCTCCCAAAACAAAAAAAACATGTCTGGTCCCAGTTAGGACATGAAAAATCTTTTTTTAGTTCTACATTTGCGTCATTAGTTCCGTTTATTCACTTTTTTGCTTAGCCAAAAGACACTTACTCAGAATTTGAACGTGATTCCCATGTTACATGCATTTTATTGTATGTAACAACACCAGTCGAAATCCTTCATGACTTAGTTTCAATGTCAAGGGCGTTCGATGTTTTCGATGTGAAGGTCACGGCTCGGCATCATCATCCTCTATCGTTACACAAACATTAAAATATAACATCACATCAGCCCTGACAGAGACCATCCTCAGAAACTGGCCATCAGATGTGAGGGTCCAGCTCAAACACACACACGCACACACGCACACACACACACACACACACACACACACACACACACACACACACACACACACACACTCACACACACACACTCTGCCCTCTCCCTGTCCCCAGCCCTGGTTGCCTAGGAGACAGCTGAGATGGGGACCCCATCTCATTACACACCAGCAAGGCTGTGTGACTGGCTGGTGGAGTGTGTGTGTGTGTGTGTGTGTGTGTGTGTGTGTGTGTGTGTGTGTGTGTGTGTGTGTGTGTGTGTGTGTGTGTGTGTGTGTGTGTGTGTGTGTGTGTGTGTGTGTGTGTGTGTGTGTGTGTGTGTGTGTGTGTGTGTGTGTGTGTGTCTGTGCTTGATCGCCATCTAGCAGCCAAAATAGAGAATGACATTTCCTTTTCTCTTTTTTTTTTTTTTTTGGAGTCAAGATTCTGCCTAGTAACTCAATATGCTGACTTCTCATGGTGCTTACAGCTCTGAATTTCTAATGAGACACATCATACTGTGCAGCTTTACAGGAGATGAAAAGTTCAATATGGACCATTTGTTAACCGGGAGCTTTCAGTGTAACAACTGATTAATGCTGCAAAAAATGTGCTTATTCAAGCAATCCGACAAAACTTTAAACTTCTGATTAAGTGGGTTTAAAGACACTGGATCCCCACTTTGTTTTATGATGCAGCTCAATCTATCAAACTGTCGTAATAAAAGATGTTTTACTTGGATTAATACAATCAAAAGTACTTTAAAGATTGGATAACTAGAGAAAACAAGCTCATAACACTTTATTCTGAGACTTATTCTGTGATGAAAAGTAACCAAGGGCAAGATCCCTTGCTTGCAAATATTAAAGTCTTTGTGAGTCACTATTTACTGTCAGTTCCAGGTGTTATATATTAAATGAAATTACTCTATCAACAATGTGAAGATTTCACGTGTGTATTCATGTGTATTTAAACGATGCATGTTGGTGAACACATTTATTTTTACTGGGCGGGGTTCAATCAAACAAAATTTGATGTTTCATTGATAAAGATGTTTAGTTTAGTGTTTACCTTTTTGATTTAAAGACTTGTGCACCGATAGGAAGCAAGTAAGAAAACTAGTAGTAGATTCAATACATCACAAGTACTTAGATTACCACAATCATGTCTTGGGCAATAGTAATTTCACAGGTATTCTAATAAGTATGGAAAATTTTTGTTTTAAAAGTGTGTTAATTTACTCCCCTTATTTTAAAACTATAACGTTGAGCTTTATATGTGCTTAAACTTATTTGGTCTACATTTGTGGAGCCATTAAGTTTATTCTTTAAAATAAAAAATAAAAAATTGTTTGCACTTGTTAAACAATTGTACACAAATGTTATATAAATGATTTATCTCAGAAATGTGCAGTGAAAATAGATATTTATACAGAATAAATGAATTTGAATGTGCAAACACCTATCCAATGGTTAAAATATAGCTTATACAGTGACTATATTTTGAGAAAACCATTTGCACTTACATTTACGTACTTGTACCTGAATACAATTCAACCTGTTTCTTCCAAATTCCTGGTAGTAAATTAGTGACATGTCATAGAATACATGATAATATAGCTCAACCCTGAAATAGGTGCCGCTGTTGTTTTGCCCCTTTATTTGGCAAAGCATCTCTTTCTCGCTGTAAGGAAGAGATGCTTTTAACTTGAAATTACTATATTAAATATGCATTTTTAACAAGGTATGTGCAGTATGTGCAATGTATTGGTCTAATGTTTTCTTTACTTTTAATCAAGTCTTAACAACATCACCTGTATTGATAAAGAAAAATCATATTGTTTGTTATGAAATGTGAAATATGCCTACGTTTGGTTAATTCCATGCTTTATCAAAAAATTGCACCAAGTTTAAAGGGCACACAAGTGTGCCAGTTTGTGTACAATTTGGACACTACGCCACCACAATGTATTTCAGTGAGTGCCCTATAAAATGTCACGCATAAGATTTAACATCTGATTGAGGAATGCATTAGAACTCAAAAGTATTGGGTTTGTAAGCAATATAAGAGAATCCATACATCCATCTGTCTCTTTAAATTGAAAAAAAAAAGAAAAAGAAATTACCCTCCAATCCACTGTTTTTGGACTGCTGTTGGAGAAAGCCCATGCTTGCAAAGGGAGAACATGCAAACTCCGTCCTCAAAACAACACACAGTCCAAGAGAGTTGCTCTGGAATATACCGTCCTTTATTATTTCTAATCTGATGTGTTATATTAAATATTAAAAACATCAAGTAATAAAAATGGCACACATATTTATATATACACAGCAGCAGAAGCAGGAGTTTTTGGGGCCGAAGTGAGCGGGACACTGTTGTGCTTTTATTGTTTCTATTTGGCGGGTGGTGGTGGTGGTGGTGGTGGGGGTCAGAAGAGATGAGAACCCGTGTGCTCCACACAAAGCCAAACCCGCCTCGAAGGTGCGAGTTAACCTGTCTCTTTGTTAAGGGTTCCAGGTCACCCTGTCCGTTGTAACGTGTTGAGTGTCGGCGGTGCGAACAAACGAAATACTCTGTGCCCCCGAAAAGACAAGACGGACCGTTCACTCTGTGACACGTTGGCCGTTGTGACAGACTAAAGGGTTTCCAGACATGTTTTGTCTAGCACCAAATTATGGTTTTTGTTTTTCACATGAAGGTTCTTGCAGAGCGGACAGCCGTGGGCCGTTGTTATCAACCCTCCTAAACTGGACAACAAATCCTACGACAATCTTTGCAATCTAAGAAATGCGAGGCCACGAATGTCTGTACCTCATTACTATCTAGTAAGTGTGCAGGTGAAAATAAAGCATCTATGCACTGTACCTATTTTAAAAGTCAACAATCCGTATACCCTGCACATCTTCTCATCTCGTTTTTAATCTGTGTAACATTCTGCTTCGGTCCACAGGATGCACTTCTGTCGACCCCATCGAAAGCATAGTATTGTCATTTAAATATAGATATAGGCAAGGGTGATTGGAGCTAACACAACAAACCAAAGAAATATAGTACACATACAATACACTTGTAACAAAGACAAACAAACAAAGAAAGGACAAAATATCAAGAAATAGACTCTCTGGTAAGGTAACGTAAGATATGGCATTTAGTGCAGAACTCAGTCTAATGAAACTACTCATTTGCTTTGAAAGAAAAGGTCTGCGAACAGTAACTGTGATGTGGTGGCGATATACTGTGTAAACATTCTCTGTTCTAGGCCTCGGATTCGGATTGATCGGTGGCGACGCTGCCGTTCAGCTCGCCCAGTCCTGATTGCTCCTGGATGTCGGTCATCTCGCCGACGATGAAGGTGGGCTCGCCCACTTTGCTGTTGGCCGAGCCACTGTCGGACTGCTTGGCCGCCTCATTGGCCAGGGTGGGCTCCTCGTCCAGCCTGCTGGAGATGGACCAATACAGGTGGGCGTCAAGTCGGGCCGCGGCCAGCGAGAGCTCCCGGGCTGAGCAGGAGGGCGTGTCCACCTGTAGGGACGGACACAGAAATCTGATATTCGGGTAAAATTTACTTTTACCAAAAGAACAACAAAGTTTTCGTTACTTTTTAACAGCATTTAAAGGGATCATATTATGGGAAAGTTCACTTTCTAATGGTTTTGTAATAGTAATGTGTGCCCATACCTGGGAATGACTCCCCAGAAGTGAAGAAAGACTGTCATCTCTCTCCCTGGCTTGTTTCAATTTTTTAAAAGTGTGTTGCTCCAACAAGCGAATCAAAAACCAAACCCTATATAGTGTCATTGGAGGTTTAGCCAATCCAAATCAAAGTAGACCCTCCTTTTGTCTCCTCCCACAATTAGACAGCTCTGCTCTGGCACATGGCACCACAAGAGGAAGAACTTCCTCCTCTTCCCCAGATGGACATGTGTGGGCGGAGCGACTCCAGCTCACACAGGCACAGCAGATTCTGAATGCAGCTCATATGATCCAATATGCAAATGGGTGAAAATCAAAGAAAAGCTGGATTTGGCGCAAGAAACTTTGAATACCACCTTTTTTGGACAAACAAGACCATGTGAACCATGTGTCAATTTAGGGTGGCATGGTGGAGCAGTGGATAGCAGTCCTGCCACACAATGACAAGGGTTTACCTGGCACTAGTTCTCCAGGTGCTACGGTTTCCTCCCACCGTCTCCCACCGTTAATTGGTGAAAATAAATTGCCTCTTGGTGTAAATGTGAGTGTGTGTGGTTGTTTGTCTATGTGTGTTTGCCCTGTGATGGACTAGAAACCTGTCCAGGTGTCATCTGCATCTATGGATGTGTTAAATTTATCTGGAATTACACTGATAAACAAATGTGGGGACAAAGCAAGCAAAATCTAGCTATTGGCTACACAAGAGCAGATCCAGACAGGAAGCTAGATTAAACTGTATTGAAATATAAGAAATTACATATTTAAAAACACACAAATCACCCCGCAAGTATTTGTCAGCTGGTAAAACTACTCACATTCTTTACATAATCAGAAATACAGCTACTTTGCTGAATTGCAGCAACTTCGATGGTTTTCTTACATTTAAAATGTTCCATTTGTTGATGATCCAGTCTGACTACATCAGGCTATCAAAGCCACCAGTAGGTGGTTTCGTATAGTTCTCACCCCCCACAGAAATAAACACAAACTAAATACTTCACTTCCCAGAATGCCATTCATCAACCCCAAGAGAATGTGAGAATGGAGCTGTTGGTTGCACATGTAGGTGGAGACAGGAATAGGGATAACAGAGGGAGAGTGGATTCACTTTTCTCTTCTTAAATATCAACAACTCAGTCGTCAAGTGGTGAAAGAATGCATGTACTTTTGATGAAATGTGTGATAATTGTTTCGTATTTTCACAGACAAGCCCTCAAGTTTTTATCCTTATTTGTAGGACCAAATTACATTTTGCCTCCTTTGATAGTAATTCAAAACAATGTTTTTTGTCATCATTCAGTAAGAAATTTTGCAAAATTACCCCGAAAGAAAATAATCTGCCTTTATTACTCACAGGTTTTTTTTATGTTAACAAAAGTTGGATTTTCTGTTTGGTGATGACAAATTACCCCCCAATAAATGTATTTCACACATTCAGGCCGTATTTTGTTGAAAATAAACAGGTAATTATAAAAAATATGTGTTTAGAAAAACTGACTACTCATTACATTTATGGAAGAAAATATGTTTTTCTGTATATTTTGATGCTGTTCGACAAAATTATGACAAAAGGAAAAAGAAAAAAATAGAACACAAAGTTTATTGACAGTGAAGAAGTTGGAGATGATGAGTTTCCACTGTTTAAATGCGACATCATCATGTGGTGCCTCACTACAATGACGTAAAAGTCACATGAAATACAACAACACCAACTAAGAGTGGCCTAGATCTGATTTGAATGAATGAGATATGGCTTTCATAAGAGGGAGAAGAAGAAAAAAAAAGTTGAATTTGAGCCACTGCTGCCTGCATTATGAACATAGCCTTAAGGGTCACAGACGGCTGAAAGTGAACAGACCCTCAGCCAAAGCTTTGCGCAGTTTAGAGACGCCAATTCATCAAATATGCACACATGAACATGGTGGGGGGGGGATACCACACAGAAAGCCAACTCAGGCCGGATTATTCTCGCTATAGCCACTACACCACTGTGCAGCCCAAAGATTAATATTCCTCCTTCAAATCGAAGCCCACGTCTTCACGTTTTTGTTTTTTTTTATACCTCGAACGTGTGGTGAAAGGCTCCGTAGTCGACGTCGAAGAAGCCCTCCGCCAGCGACATCATCGGACTGAACCGGTGACCCCACAGCACCTCCTCCGCCAGATAGGAGCTCCTTGCTTGGCACGTCATCCCTGCGCACACACACACACACACACACACACACACACACACACACACACACACACACACACGGCTCACAATACACACTTCACCCCGCAGCATTTGTTCCTTTCAGCGTGATAAATAAACTGCAATAAACAGGACTTGTGCTGGGTTGTGTCAAAGCAGAGGAGTCGGAGCAGCCCACTTACAACTCTGCTGGCTGCAGACGTGATTAATTTGCCCATTTAGTCACAAACACTTTAATTGGCAAGCTGTCGTCGTATAAATATTCTCGGCGGCAGAGTTATGACTGTCAGCTAGTTCTTTGTAACACTGCTCGCTGTCTGAGTGAATCAATATTTGGAGTAGGCAGAGAGGCCACCTTCACTTCGCGGAGATACATCATGAAGAAGGAGAACGGCGAGGTAGCACCGCAGTGTGTTATCTCCTCCGAATGAAAATGTGAGGAGGGGGATTAAAGGAGAAGACGTGAACGCAGCACATCCAAATCCTTTCGGGACGATGCTGACTGAAAGCATATTCCTGTCAGGATATGTTAAGTTTCTGCAGTTGTTTTTTTTTGGACCGTCAGAGAGGTACACGTCATGAAATACAAACTTGCACACATTTGAAAGTCATCTAACGGCATAGCATTTAATTTTTTTTGTCAATCGATATATGAAAAAAACAAATCCTAGAACGATAACATTCTTTTAAAGGAAAGATTGAAATTTTAACTGGGCAAATGTGACTAATAACTATTATTAAACATTGTTATATTTTGGGTACTTTTAATGAGTAATGGCTTGTTATTGTAGGATATGAGCAACCATTTTAAAATACAAACGCTGCAAAAATGTTAGATTTTGTCCAATTTTTCACTTTCAAACAACTTTGATTGCATGGAATTACTGTATATATTTGTTTATATCAGGGTTGTGAAACATAAGGCCTGCGGGCCGAAACTGGCCAATAAGAGGCTCTAATCTGGCCAAACCATCACAAAATTGTACAGAATTATTATTTTTATTTTTTTTAAAGATTTTTGTTAATAGGAGCAACACAACACAACACAACACTGAGACTAGAGCTGGGATATTGGTAATGCAGGGTGAGTTTGTAAAAACCTACATAATGCAATGGCTATCGGAGATGGGTTTTTTTGATATTTCATTGTATTTTACACCAGAATGTTTAACTGAAATTGGCTTTATGTTGGAATTTTATTCGTTTTTGGTAGTAATTGTTCAGTTTTTGTAAAAAAAAAAAAAAAAATAGTCATTTATAACAAATACTCTATGCCAAAACAAAGAAAATCTTTCAATTTAAAGGTTATTGTGGCACTATTTCACCGGTCTGTCCCACTCGAGGTGAAATTGGGATGTATGTGACCCTGAAATAAATTGAGTTTGACATCTCTGGTTTTTATCTTTAATATGTCCTTACATCCTTGTTTTTATCTATAAATAACACCTCAGAGAAGAATCTTCTAGATCCCAAAGCTTCCAATGATCCATGCAGAGTTAAATTCCAAACCAGATTAGAATCCAATTATAAGCATAAGTACTGAAAATAATTCTGTTTCATTCTGTTAAATAATGATTTTACAAGAAGCGTGATGTACATTTCCCAAAGGAACATCGGTTTCCAGTTACAAACAACTGATGTTTTACAGTATATTGAGTAAATGTTCCCCTCCATAATCACAACACATTTTCATGAAAGATCGAGAAAAGACGGAAAGCTCTCAACCTCCAAAAATTGCGGCTCTCAGCCGAGACATCCTGGAAGAGGACTTTCATTTTCTAATGGACAGTTTGAGAGGGTCTGCTTTATGTAAAACATTGATGGTATCCGTGTAACATCAGCCGGCTGTGTGCATCCGCAAGATTAATTTGCTAATGCCGAATCCTAGATGTTGCAGCCAAACATGCATTTACAATATAGAGGACACTGAAACTTTACTGTCAAATTAAATTGGAAAGCATTATTCCTGATACAATACAATGTTAAGTTGCTATGTTTTATCACACAAAAGTTCATCTTATTTAGCCTCCCATCAATTAAAGCAAATCTAATAATCACTAGTTACAGTGAATAATGGTCGTGTAAGTACTCACATTATAGTACAGATGAGGGCAAGAAAAGAATTCAGTGAGAGAGAAAAGTGCAGATCTGACTTTATTATTAGATAAAAGTAGAACCATACACGTTCTGAAGTGTATGAAGAGTAGGAGTTAAACGAGATATATGAGTTTTATGCATATAGTAGATATAGTTTAGTTTAGACATAGTTTTTTTGTTTTGCTTTGTTGTGTTTTCACTGGTTTGAGGTGACTTTACTGATTTTTAACAGCATCTCTTTTGTGAAAGGATATTTGCACATACATACATGCACATGAGTCAATATAACTATTGTTCATATAATACAAGTTTGTTAGTGTGGATATAATATAAAATAACATTAATTTGTAGCTCAGAATTATCCAAGAACAGACCTGTGCCCTCGCTGGGAAGTCCAGAATAAAACAAAATTTACTGTTATTGTTGACTTTATTTCATCCAAACGGCCACATTCTTCCCCATTTTTTAATTATTAGTTGTGTCAGGCACCTTGGCTTGAATTTCTTACTTAGCAAATTCTGTTTCACAGTGTGTGTGTGGGGGGGGGGGGGGGGGGAACCATGGAAAAACTATAGTTTTTATTTACTTTTTTGAAAAATGTAATGATTTCCAGACAAAGACCAAGAAAGATGTTAAGAGGTTGAACGTATTAATAGAGGGCATTTTTGCTCAAATGTAGGAAGCAAGGTACAGAGACATGAAAAATCTAGTAATGTACACAAATAAGAAGAAAAGTTTCTGAAAGCCTTTTTTTTTTTTTGCTCCTCCTGTTTCTCACCTGTGGCTTCCACCATTCCCTCCAGGATGACCACGATCTCGAAGTCCTCCTTCTCCAGCTGGGACTGCGACATGTCCCAGAAAGCCGAGTGTGAGTCGATCTCGTGGGAGATCACCAACGGCGACACCAGGAAGAGGCGATCGTCGCCGGTCTCGAAGCCGACGCTGATGTCCGTCTGGTCCAGAGGGATGAACTCACCTGGGGGAGAGAGGAAAACTGAAGCTCGGGCGATCCAACGGATAAATGGTACGAAACTATTAAAAAGGGAAATGGTAGTTCTAATTTTTCATGTGGTCCTTTGGGAAAAGGGTGGTTAATGAAAAAAAATTTAATTTTCGATTTACTTTTTAAATTTCGAAATTTTTAAAAACTTAATCATGATTACCAGAAAAAAAAGTAATCCAGGAAATGTGTTGCCGACCCTGAGTGACAGGAAAGTTGTGTTTGTCGGTGATCATCATAGTAGTTTGGAAGTGATTGGGTAAAAAAAAAAAGAAACAACAGTTTTCTCATTATCTGTCTCACCCTCTTGAGTCTGCTTGGACTTGATGAGCTTGGCCCTCATGTTGGCCCCCACGATGTGCGAACTCCGCAGGTCGCCCACCCTGAACATCAGGCAGAGCTTGTCGTCCCGCAGCGATATGACGGCGTGTTTGGAGAACACCAGGGTCTCGGCCCGCTTGTTGGGCTGCGAGATTTTCACAAACATGCAGCCAACCTGGTGGAAGCAAGACGAAGCGGCAACCGCGAGTTTTTTACGGTACTGATAATTAACATGTCAGCCCGACATTGCGAGTGCCTCACTCATTCATTTTTCAACACGGCTCGCTTGTTTCCAGATTGCAATGTATAAACCTCTCGTGACACTTGAATTATCCTCAGACTGAATCATTTTTTAATATGCATAATAAAACAGCCCACATGTCCGTCCGTGGTGATTATGGCCTGTTTCCAGCTTGCAAACATGCATAAACATGATCCTGCTCGGGTGCTGGTGTGTGTGCATGTGTGTGTGTGTGCGTGTGTGTGTGATTGCATCCTCTTCAAAAGAGTGCTTACATTGTGCAAGATAAAAAAAAAAAAAAAGCTTCATCAGCATCTCCAAAGAGAATTCTGTCTTTCAGTAAGAATACCATCTGTACAGACTTTGTGTCATTTTTGTCTACACGGTATTCATATATTCACTCTTTTTGGAACTGCGTAATACTTGTAATTCAATTCAGCTTAACCAACAGCAGAGCTCCTTTTAATCAAACAACTGCAGGTCAAACAGTTATTTCATGCATTTTTCTATTTGCCTGAAGCGACCAGATACATTTGAAGAGTGACTCAGAATCTGAATGTGTTTTTTTTACCTGACATCCTGATGTACTCAAACAAACACTTTCTCCAAGCACAGCAATAAAATATTCAAAGAGATTTTGATTTTACATTCTTATAGGAGTTTGGGATTACAGTACAGGAATATTATATGCCATAGGGATTGTTTTAACACTCTAGTCTAAATTTAAATTAATTTCATAATACACGTCTATTACCCCAAATCAGAAATGAGGACGGAGTGGTTCACATGTGTCTTGCAGAGTGTGAAACAGTTTCAGCACTTTTCTTTCATATATTTTGCCCAAATGTTCAAAAAAAAATCAGGAAGGTGGAAGAAAAATTACTAGCGGAAATGTTGTGTTTATTACTGGATTTTTTTCTTTTGTCTCAATGGGAAAACATTCCTGAATGTCTGTGTACAAGAGACTCATGCATTTTGAAGATAATTATGGTTGCAGGTAGTGATGGGAATTGATACGATTTATTATGATTTTGATTCCATTTTCGATTCTGCTTAACAATAGACTTCTTTATCGAAACTCGTATTGAAACCTGCAGTATTAATAGCAGAGGACGAGCTCACGCTGACGCTGCGACCGGGATTGAGATTCACTCCAGAGCGGATCGAAAACACGACGTTCATTCAAAGTTATTGCTGCTGTGTGCAAATGTTTCTGCATATTGGTTGCATTTCCTCCTTTTGATGAAATATCCACTTTGCAAGTATTGCAAGTTGCCCTGCTATCGTTTTGTCTCCTGAAATGGAACCAAACTGAGGGTTTGTTGGTGACATCAATCGCGTCCACTAGAATCTATAAGAGAATCATTTCCATGGAATTGAAACACTGGGAATCGGTTCTCAACAACCATGTTGCAAGTAAAATAACCAAAAACAAATGCTGGCTGCGCGCATGCAGAAACTGCTTTGACACATTATCGCCTTGATTCGGAAGATGGAGATTCTGACTTTTCCCCAATACTGAACCGTCACGCTCACCATGAAGGCGTTGACCATGGATCCCAGGATGGCTTGCAGCAGCAGCAGCATGGTTCCCACCGGACACTGGTCCGTGATCACGCGGTGGCCGTAGCCGATCGTGGTCTCCGTCTCGATGGAGAACAGGAAGGCCGAGATGAAGCCGTTGACGTTGTTGACGCACGGCGTCCACGACTCATCGTCCAGATGGTCCAGATCGCCCCTTGGGAGGAGGAGAGGGGTGGTGGTGGGGGGGAAGGTGACAAAGTGGATGTCAAGAAAGAAAAATAGCCACAAATGTTGGAGGATTGATATTTTCAGTCAGGAGGTGATGAAATGCAGAGATGGCGCCTTGGTTTTAACTTTACCTCACGGCTGATAATGAGCAGAGACACGTCTTTTAATCAGGATTAAGCAATGATTTCTGCTGTCACTTGCACAATCCTCCCCGCTCCATCATGTATCGTAACATACGCCATGATCTCAGCATCCTCTGCAGACTTTCCCCCGTTAAACACACACTACATGGACTAATGCCCCTGATTAACAGAGCTCGAGCCAGAGAGGGAGGGGGGGAGGGGTTAATTAATGAAAGTGCTGTTAAGTAATTTATATGATCTATGACTTTTTATTGACCTGTGTTTTTGACCAAGTGGCGGCGGCAACACTGACAGCTCTCTGGCGCACACCTTAGGATGGCCCGTAATTGATATGAAAAGGTCATTACTTTACGAGACGAACACGTTAGCTAATTAGAGATCCAGCAGACACATCCAGTGAAGAGCGAACACATCATGATGAAATGCACCATAGCGTTGACAATACTGCTTCGTCATCTGCTTTTTCAGCAACCGTTGCAGAAATGTCAGATTTTATTAAAGGAATAGTCTTTAGGAAATTTGGTTGTTTTTTTTTGTTTTTGTTTAATTTTATTTTTTTTTATTGAAAAGTCAATGTATGGATTGATAATGGACTAATAACTAATAACTGTGGATAATATAATAAACATTTAATGGAAGAAGTTAGCCTCTAACACTTCCCTCGCTCTGGTCTTCACGCACCGCCTGCTGAATTATTTTCACCACAAGGGGGGGTTAAGATCAGTCCTCCTGCAGAGATTTAGTAGGCCAAATACATCAAATAAATATGTTTCACACCAAGCTTTGGGTTGATTTCTAGATTATATTAAACCATGAAGTGGTTCTGAGGCTATTCATCATTTTCTTCCCTTCTATTTACAACCAAAAAGAGAGTACTCCATAAAAGTACTTTGCAAAACTAACAACAACAATAACAACCAAAGAGCTGCTTTCAAAATGTTAAAAGCTACATTATAACATAAATGACGTACATTCCAAAAGTACACTGA
This sequence comes from Blennius ocellaris, assembly GCF_963422515.1. Taxonomy (NCBI): domain Eukaryota; kingdom Metazoa; phylum Chordata; class Actinopteri; order Blenniiformes; family Blenniidae; genus Blennius; species Blennius ocellaris. The sequence goes on from NC_137659.1 coordinate 5,611,266, forward strand.
AGCCGTCTAGTGCAAAATACAATGAAATGTCTAAAAAAAATTTATCCTATGGCTGTTGGATTATGCAAATTTTTACAAACTCACCATTTGTTTTTGTAATGAGCTTTCCATGCCAGCGTCACCAATATCTGAGCTTTGGGCTCAATATTGTGTCATTACTCTTAATAAATATGTATGATTTGGGCCGATTGGGGCCTTGTGTCGGTCATTTTTTGGCACATGGGCCTCATGTTTGATACGCCTGTCTTAAGCAGTGTCTGTGTTTCTGATGATGTCTTCCATGACGTGGCATCATGGAAAGCATCGCAGCGAGAACATCCCAGATCCTTTCTGTGTGACTGAAACCAGAACCCTGCAACCTTGAGTTGGATGAAGCAGTGTAAAAGATGGCTACGTCCATGTTTAGGATTGTTTTCCTTTGTTGCAGAAGAGATTTGGAGCCAATCAGACGCCTTCATGGTGGTGTTGCATGATCAATAATTATTCAATCACTTGCATTGCTCAAAGCACACAGCCATGTGTCACAATATCAGATGTCTATTTTTCGGTAAAGTTTCTGATGCAATGTTCAATCAGAGGTAAAACGTGATTCCTGCTTGTGCGTGAATCTCACCTGCAGTAGGCTATGAGGTACCAGATGGCCCCGAAGAAGAGCCACGTGACGGCGTAGGCCATGACGAAGACGAAGAGCGAGCAGCGCCAGTTGAGGTCGACGAGCGTGGTGAAGATGTCCGTCAGGTAGCGGTACGTCTCCCGCATGTTCCCGTGTTGCACGTTGCACCGGCCGTTTTTCTCCACGTAGCGCTGCCTCTTACGCCGGGTCCGGGCTGTCGTGAGAGTGTGAGGGCGGAAGAGGAGAAGAGACACAATGTGATTACAGAAGTTAAAGAAAAACAATATGACACATCGCGCAGAGAAGTGCAAGCCTCCTTTTGGTATCTTCCTTCACAAGTGTCTCGGTTTCAAAGCCTTGCTTTCTGAGAATCCCCTTACAAATAATCCTGAGGAAACACATACAAGGCAGCCTGTCTACGTTTCTGAAAAGTTTGGCCGTTTGAAGTTGCAAACTCTGACTGCAGTCGGAGGATGGGAGCTGAATGAAGACACGTCGAGAGATTGGAGGATAAACACAGGGAGGTGCCAAGGGACACAAACTACTTGGAGAGATGCAGCATGGCTTGGAGGAAAGTCGGGCTGGTGAAGAAGGGAAAACAGAAATGAAAACAGACAGGTGAAGAAAGGAGAGCAGATGAAGTCTGACGGTACACCATCATCAAACACACCAAGAAGTAAAGCTACAACATTGAACTTTAGTTACAGCACGACCCCGGAGGCAGCTGATGATTTTTTTGTTGTTGTTTTGAGATTTATACCATGAGAGTACCAGGATAAAACTTTGATTTTATGTTTAGGAATATCTCTTATCTCTGCGTCCTACTAAACCACATTTCAGTGCTGAAAAGAGCAATCGGACTCGAATTGTCCGAATTTGGCCTTTTGATGTCATCTGTTGATATTTTGTAGAAATATTTTGTCCCTGCATCAGTAAAGGTTCTTGAACTTTTCAGCCTCTTTAACCAAAATGACTACATCTTTCATCTATCCATCCATCTTCTAAACCCCATATCACGCACTTGCACATTCACACACTTCACAGCTTCAGATTAACCTGAAACTAGTGTTTTAGGACTGTAGAAGAAAAGTCATGCACAAGAAGAACATGCAAACACAGAAATTTCAAACAAACCTGGATATTCTCATATTAAGTTCTCGCCGCCAAACACCAACATGCAGCATGGCCAAAACATGACATCTATCTTAATGTTTTTCATTTAGAAGGATGTTAACTGTAAAAAGAGTTCCCCAAACTGTTGGTTTTTTTTTTATTTCCCCTGTAGACATACAGAAAAACCTGCACCCAAACAACTACAGGCTCACATAAACTTTAATATTTCCCTTTGTCCTTAAATGAAGCGGGTGTTTTTGGACTTTTGTGTTTTACAGTAAAGAACTGTAACCAACAGAGTGCAGAACTTAATTGGGGGAAGAAGAAAAATAAAAAAAAGATGTGCCAGACTGTCAAAACCGCTGAAGGGTGAAGCACTGCAGAGCAGCCTCAATTAGAGGAGAGGCACAACTACTGCAAGAGAGATGAGGAGGAGAAGGAGGTGCAGTCAATATACTGAGCGTGGTGGAGAGAGAAGGAGCGCGTCGATTCAGACCTCAGAGAAAGTCAATACCCCCACTCCCTCGATCTCTGGAGATGATATAAAGAGCCCAAAAATTCAAAACGGATGAGTTTGTTAATTATATATTAAGGGGGAGCATAAGGGGATTGAACGTTTAGCACTCTGGCTTCAAGGCAAGAATATCCCCAGTTCGAGTCCAACCTTGGGGGGGGGGTTGCATCGTGAACTAGAATTTGCTCTAAACCAATGTTTGACGGTGGAGGTGACTGGAGGTCAAGCACAGGAGGTCACACTCACCCCAGCCGAACCGCCCCCTCTCCTTCTCCGCCACCCGGGGCTTCTTCGTGTGCTGGTTGGCCTTCGCCTCCCGCTCGGCCAGCTTCGACTGGAAGGACCGGTTGACCGGCGCGGCGGCCGGCGGCGACGGCGTCGTCTCGGTGGTCACCACGTGGCCCAGCTCCTCCGACACGTTGAAGACTCCCGTGGAGGCCGTGGCCTCGGTAGCCACCTCCACTTCTTCTGCTTCCACTTTTTCTTCCACCGGGAGAGAGAGGGAGTCCGGGCGGGAGGGAAAGATGGAGTTCTCCAGCGCCATGGCCAGTCTGTGTGTGTGTGTGTGTTTGTTTGTATGTGTGTGAAGCGTATTACTGTGTTATTGGTATCCTCCCTATGGCAGACTCTGTCCACTAACTATTGATTGGACCATTTGTTTGCTTGACTGAAGCCTGAAACGGAGGAATACAGTGATCAGACGAAACCATGAAATTGATTTGGCCTGTATTGTTTTTGCTCTCTCAGTATTTCAACGAATGATTTATGAATGGGGAAAGAAAACCCTCGTGGGCCTTTGAAAATATTAATCAAGTTTTATTATTTGCAAAAACTAAAATGACATTCTGACATAGTTCTCAGATTCTCCTGAATGAAGCAAAATTGGAAAACAAATCAACAAATCTGTTCTCTTCTCTTTTGAAAAACAATCTAATCCTGGAGTGCAGTGTGGCATATGCACATTAGAGCCAATTTAACTGTTTCATGCCTTAGGGTGTGTGTGTGTGTGTGTGTGTGTGTGTGTGTGTGTGTGTGTGTGTGTGTGTGTGTGTGTGTGTGTGTGTGTGTGTGTGTGTGTGTGTGTGTGTGTGTGTGTTGTGTAAGTGCACTTACTAAAACGTGGTTGATTCAAACTACAGGCCTGCTGAGATTTCTTACATAAGTCCATTGGCTGCAAGGAAATGTGTTCAATTCTTATATGCACTGTGGGACATGTCAGTGGCACATTTGCAGGGTAAAATGGAGTCCGGGTTCCTCTATATAGCTCTATAAATAATGTGCGTCCATTTGGACGCAAGAGGAGACTGATGGTGACAATCAAGATGACGCACTACGCCTGATAGATGGATCAGAAATAGCCTCTAATAAAGGGTGTCTCCGAGCCAGCCAATAGGCTACAGAAACCAAAAGGCTGTCTGTGCGGCTTGTGGATTATTGTCAGGCGGCTCAGAATGAACGAAATCCTACCTGCTCAGCGCAGCAACTTGTAGTAAAAACCTGGATTGGCAGATGTTATAATAAAAACCTGGTCCAAGAGCGCAACCTTGTTCCGATGACACCCATTTTTTCCGCCTAATGTTTACCCGCGACGCAGCATCAGTCCAATCCTGCTCGCTTTTCCGGGAAAACAAAAACCCACCTCGATGCGACCACTCAGCATTCCCGGTAAATAAAAGAAACCGGGCGGCGCGTAATCTGGATGCGCATACTGAGAAGGGGATGAAGAGACAAGAAAAATACGAATAAAACTGTTCAGGGATCGATCCGAGGCTTTAAAAGAGCATGTGTCGGCCAGTGGACGTGCGAAATGGTGGCAACAGGATAACCCGGCAGTGCGAAGAGCCCCATCATCTGTGCATCTGACGGAGTCAGTCAGGTGTGTGTGGAGCCTGTGCGTGGCGCGGCGCGGCGGAGGATGCTGTCATCAGCCCAGCCCCTATCAACCCAGCCTGCCTCTATTTCCCCCACCCCCCTTCATCAACATCTGCACACAGTTCACATGTATTCTAAATATACATTAAAAGTCACAGTCATTACATGCAGATGGTATTCAAGATGCTATGTTATTGGAAATCTGTGTGGGAAGGCTATGTGAGTTTTAATCTTTCTGCAGGAAAACTATTTTGTCCCGATTCCAGTCACATGAAATATGGTGGGAATAATATGGATGTGCTTCATTCAGGAATAAAATGAATGTTTCAGATGCAGCTAACCTCACGTGCATATTTAATCTGACTTCATTATAATTATCGCTGCGTCCAAAGATCGCTGTTTGGCCACCAACCTGTAGGGGGCGTTATAGCCCGTGAATATCACCCTTCTCAGCCTCTGATTGGCTAATTCCGGACCGTTCACGAACGCTCGGCCGATGTCGGCGACGCTTCGGCCACACTCGGCAACATTCGGCAACATCCGGTTATCGGCATTCGGCGGTCCTCTTCCAAGATGTCGGTGTACGGGCCGGTTGTGAAAATCCACCCCGTGGTTCTCGCATCTATTTGCGACTCTTACGAGCGACGAAATGAAGGAGCGAGTCGGGTGATCGGGACCCTTTTGGGTTAGTGATCATTTGTGATAGTTATCTTCGGTCGGGTAAATTGGCTTCCTGTTGATTGTGTGTTGGCTGTTAGCTTCTATGCTAACGCACGCCGTGTCGATTCAGCATTGAAGCTAACCAACATATGTGTAGCATTAGCTTATCTTAGGGATGCTGTAAAACAGTATTTTTTCGCAAGCAAAATGCATTTATGTATCATGTAATTTAATTGTACGTGCCTGGATTGTCACATCTATTGTTATTCGCTTTGGGAATTGCTCTGAATAGGTTAATCTGTAGTTAGCAGTCGTAGTGACTCAACGTAATATTGATTACCTGTTTCTTGTTCTCATCAGGTACTATTGATAAGCACTCGATTGAGGTCACCAATTGCTTCTCTGTTCCTCACAATGAGTCCGAAGATGAGGTTTGTTCATTTTCATTTTTGTGATGTTGGCACCACTTTCGGAGCATCTGAGTTGAAAATGTACCTCCAAGTCTCATCAGTCCCAATTTAAACACCCTGTAAACATTGTCATGCCAATTGAAAAATCAAAAACTGAACGAAACTGCTGCCTTGTAATTTATTTAGGATCTGCCTGGTCTGGTGTTACTGTAAAAGGCATATATATATATATACGGAATGTGACTTAACGTGTACCTTGATTATCATGTAGCTTTTAAGTAATCTCTTCCAATGTGTATACTATACCATTATTTTTAATACAATAATCTTGGCACACAGCAATTAGAAGAGAAAACTGGCTGTTTCACACTTCCCTCACTCAAATAATTGCTTCTTTTTTGGGAATTGAATTAATTACTGCCCATTCTTTTGAAGGGGCTTACTTTTAAAGCCTTTTTGTTAAAACTTGGACATATTTTTTCAAGAACTTTTTACACAACATAAAAGAATTTTAGAATAAACTAAGAAATTCTTTGCTTGACCTGTATTTTTTTCTTGAACATGTGTATTACAATCATGTCACATTAATTCTCTGTGACAACAGGTTGCAGTGGACATGGAGTTCGCCAAGAACATGTATGAGCTCCACAAGAGGGTTTCACCCACAGAGGTCATCATTGGATGGTGTGTTTATCTGCTCGTTTTGCTTCGGGTGATATACACTTGTGAAAAACATCTCTCAACACACTGATGAATCTCCCAACAGGTATGCCACTGGGTTTGACATCACAGAGCATTCAGTGCTCATCCATGAATACTACAGCCGTGAGGCCACCAACCCCATTCACCTGACTGTGGACTCGGCACTGCAGAGCGGTAAAATGAGCATCCGCGCCTACGTCAGGTCAGCTTGTCTTTTTGTCGATGACTCCTTGTTTGTGTGATGAACTCCAGACTGACAGTGCCTTTCTGATTGTTTCGTGTGTGTGTATCTTTTACACAGTGCGCAGATGGGTGTGCCAGGAAAAACAGTTGGTGTGATGTTCACCCCACTGTCTGTCAAGTATATCTACTATGACACTGAGAGGATAGGCGGTAAGAATACAAGAAGAAATGAAGATGACTGTGAGAAAACAAAGGCTTTGTGACGACATATCTGTGAATGTTTTTTTAATGTTTTAGTGGACCTTCTGCAAAGGACACGTTTGGCTCCTACTCGTACCAAGGGACTGACTTCTGACCTGTCCCAGGTCGGCTGCTCTGCAGCCAGGGTACAAGACATGCTGGCCACTGTCCTCACATACATTGAGGATGTGCTGGTGAGTATTTAAGACGAGACCTGTCCCCCCTGCTATTTGCGACGTTGTGATTTAGTCTCCTATTGATTGTGGCTGTCAAAGTAATGCTGTTCGATCCTTCTCAGTCTGGCAAGGCGACAGCAGATAACAGCGTGGGCCGATTCTTGATGGACCTGGTGAACAAGGTGCCCACCATCTCAGCCGAGGACTTTGAGAACATGCTGAACTCCAACATCAATGTAAGTGCTTCGTCGACAACCTTTTGGACTCCTGTCAATATACAGTTTAGATTTTATCACTTTGATTCTTTTTGCAGTGTATATCACTTTTGTTCATAATGATACATTAGGAATAAAATGCCCTGTCTTCAGCTCTTTTTTCTTTTTTTCTGTTGTTGTAACTCTATACCATAGCATTAAATGTGGATGTTTTGTTGTTTCAGGACCTGTTGATGGTGACCTACCTGTCCAACCTCACCCAAGCACAGATCGCTTTAAATGAGAAGCTGGTGTTGCTCTGAACAAGTTTCCTTTAAAGTGATTTATATTTAATTTTTTTTCCTTACTTTTTTTTTTTTTTGCTGACATAATAAAGATGTTAATCAGTCATAGTCAGTATTCATTCCCTTCGGGCTGCAGGCTCTGTACTTTGACATTGCAGTCACAAATAATGCAATTTGGTTTCCCCACAAATGATTGCTGAACATTACCGGATGGATTATAGCGCTAATGCAATCTGGCTATTAGAACTTATGTTCCTCATCCACTTGTTAGGCTGCTCACATTGGCTGATGTTAACTCCTTACTGTAGAGTTCAGTGAGGTTAGAAGTGTCCAAGTTTGGGGATCTAGGTTATATTTTCTTCAGTTATGTATACTTGTTTTCTTCTTCCAATGTATAAATAAGGGAAACTGTTACTCTTAAAAAGGGGGAGACCATTAATATAGTTGCCTACTATTTTGTTCATTTATGTTCTTTTACACATGTCCCAGACAAAGAATTAAAAGCGATTAACACCTGATTTTAATGTGAGAATTTTTGTTTTTACTACATAAATATACATTCAATTCGGTCACAGCGGTAAATTATTCAAGTCGCTATTCCGTTTACAAGACCATTCCCGTCCTGAGTGGGAAGCAAAGCTTTTAGTGCAAAGGGCATGAAAGTCACACAGGTAAAATTAATCTACAGTATCAGTGAATCAGCTGGTTGATCTGTTATTGCTGGACGGTTTGGAGATATGCACGGGGAAGATATCGTTCAAGGTTTAGCTTCCGAGTCGTCGCTCTTCTCGGCCTTGCTCTGAGGATTCACCATCTTCTCCACCGCGGCGTAGCTCTGCACGGCACGGTCGTACACGGAGTCGCCGGTTGACCGGGCGATGGCCACAGCCCGCTCCGGGTAGTAGAGGGAGGCGCTCACGGCCATCAGGCCCGCCGGGTAGACGAACCTCTTCACCCTGGAGCCTCTGGCCAGAAACAGACCCAGGATCCCCGTGAAGCCGATGACTCCCGCCCGCGGGTAGAAGTCCTTCGGGGGGTTCTTCAAGTAGGAATACGTGTCGTTTCCAAACTGCACCGCGGTCTGAACTTTGGGTTCGATTTTGGCGTAAGTGCCTCGACACCACGCAGCGTACGGCTCCACCGCCTTCCGCACGGCGGCGACACGCTCCTCCAGCTGGCTCGCGTCGCGGTCCGCGGGCACAAACTTCTGCACTGGCGCCGTGTACAGGGATAACTCGTCCAGGGTTAAAGGAGCCCTGGACGCTTGATCTCCGTCACCGGCGTCGGCAAACACGGTGACAGAGAGAATACTGAGCGCTCCCGGCATGGTACTACCTGTCACCTTCAACATGATCCCCCGGAGCCATGCAGTCACTACGGTGTCCGGCGAGGGACATGGTAGGTAACGCCGCGCATTTACGTCCTGTCTGCAAGCTGCGGGTACCCGAACCTCACATAAAAGTATACCTAATTAACATTTTTGTCATGTTTTCATTTTATTTATACACACAGTAGGGATTAACTTGCAAACACAGCTATAATAACATGACTACGAAAAAATTAGCTTCAAAATGGGGAGGGGGGAGTGACAAAAACAAGCTCTTTTTGTCATAAAGGTTGCAAGACCCCTGACTGATAACGTTACATTTGAATACTACCAAGCAGGATTAGTGCCACATGAAAAGTGAAAAATTTATTCTCGACCCAGTAAGGTTTTTCCTTCCCAAGTATATAAATATAACTGTCAACGTGCCATTAAACTTTTTTTTATTTTATGAAGCCTATCATTTTTTATTTTCTCACTATTTTGTAACCTCAATATTTCTTATCTTTATCCACTATTCATTGTAGTTTTACAAGGTAAATTTAATACACATTTAATACTGCATCGACCTCGTTCAACGCTCATTCCCTACGTCACTGGTTGCCGTGGTAACCGGTAAACTGTTCAGCTGTCGCCACCGAAACAGAAAGCGTCAACAACCAATTTATTCAGAAACAGACGAATCATTAACAAAAGTCATAGCAGCTTATTCCCGAACGTTCCCAACGGTGTGGGACTAGTCAAGCGCACAAAAAGCAGCAGAAAAATAATATTGTTGCAGGCACTAGAATGAGCATTATCAGCTAGTCTTTGCATTCAGGTTGATGTGAATCCTTGTACGACAGTGGTTATAGCTCAGGTTTTTGTTTGTAGTCGGTTATTAGAGGGATTTTTGTTTACACTTCTCCGAATGGAGTATCTCGGAGCATCATCACTTCAGAACCTACAGGCTTTGTCTGCTCTGTTATCTCAACAACAAGAGGAAGAAGATGATGAAGACTGTAAAGTAAGCTCGGTCTAATCTGTATTATTTTTGACTTGTGAGATTCTGACTTTAAGACTGATGCACTTCCAACATACCCGTACTTCGGTGTAAATAAAAATATTTTATTCTTTTATACAGAATGTGCCAGCAAGTGCACATCTGGGCCCTGGGAATATTGGACCCCCACCTAAAAGAGACAAAGAAGGTAATCCTCTTTATTTCTGCTGCATGAATTCCCCAAAACAAAAACATAATGAGTTTTTTTTTCATCTGCTGTTTAGTCTCAACTTCCTGCACAGAGAGGAAGAGTAAAGATATTTGGAATGAAGAAGAGGTGGCTGAGGGCTCCCAGTATGATGATGTGGATGATCAACGGCCACAACCTGAGTAAGACTGAGACACACACACACACACACACACACACACACACACACACACACACACACACACACACACACACACACACACACACACACACACACACACACACACACACACACACACACACACACACACACACACACACAAAACGTGATGAATTGCAGTTTGTGGTTGTGTGGAGCTTCATAAAGGTTATACATCGACAGTAAAGGTATAGAGAAGAAGAATTAGAACTACAAAAGCATTTCTTCATTTTTATTGCACCATCCACTGAGGTTAAAATGAAACCTCACCCTACTATGCTTATTGAAAATAATCTGAAAGTAAAGGTTTATGTCACAACTTGATAGATGCATATTTAATTAGTACTGGTACTTTATTACACAAAAGTATATAAGCTAAAAAAAATAAAAAAAATACATGAAAGTGTGATGATTTTTTTGGCAGTGACGTGCGCTGCCCCTTCGATTGCTTGTTTCTACTCCATGTTCATAATGACAAATTCTTTTTATGAAGTCACCACTGGCTATTTGCAGTTGACAGTATTATGTAGGGCTGCATAGTGGTGCAGTGGTTTGCACTCATAGCAAGTCGTCACCCCTTTTGAGTCTTGGCTGGGCCTTTATATCGAGATTTGCATGGTTTCCCTGTATATGCATGTTTTCTCCAGGATCTTCCCACTGTCAGAAACGTGCATTTGAGGCAAACTGGTGATCATTAATTGCCCGGGTGACTCGATGAACTGGCGACCTGTCAAGGGTGTACCCTGAATTTTAAAACTGTCAGCTGCGATGGACTCCAACACCTCTCTACTTTGATTTGAATGGATTAAGACAGATGGATGGCTGATTTGTGAACTTCATGTATGTGCTGTGTGCAGATATGAAATAATCCTGAAGCAGTCTGTGGGGACAGAAGATCTGTTCTTGGGGATGAGTAGAAAGGACCCATCCTCTATGTGCTGTGAAGCCATGCTGGTAAATACGAATCCTCATTGAATGTTATGCATCACAGAATTCATATTTTGTGAGAGTGTAAAACAAAATGCATGTGAATTTACAATTCATACATACTCCAAAAGGGAATATATGTGTGTTTGATAGTCTTGCAGACCTAACTTAAACCCTGCATCGTAAACAGTAAGAGTGTGATTTTCTGTCGGTAAAATATGCAGTGTAGTGTGCATCATCACATTGGCCCTGTTCTAACTCTCAGGTAAAAATCAAACTACCAGACACCAAAGCAACAGATGTGGTCCTTGATGTAAAAGAAACATTCCTTGATCTACGGACGCCCAAATAGTAAGAGACACATTGAATACCTCCTCTTTTCATTTTGAATTCCCACACGACCGCACAGGAGCAGCCGCAGCTCAAAAAGCTTCCCTTTCCCGACATTTTCTTTGTAATCAAGCCTTCACATCGTGATCTGCGCTTTGATTGCTGTTTCACACAGCTCCGAACACCTTCCCCTGTCACACTCTAAGAAGCGGATTTTCTCTGTGTGTGTTTTTAACCTGCCGTTCCTCCTCACTTCAGCAAACTGGGCCTTCACCTCCCACAGCCGGTTCACAGTCAAGAGGGCAAGGCCCAGTTCTTCAGCGAGAGGGAAGAGCTGGAGGTGACTCTGCTAATGAAGCGACCCATGGACATCATCAACATGTGAATAATTATGTTTCAATGCTTTGTTTAAAAACAGAAAGTAAATGCAATTGTCAGAGTGGATGCTGCATGTTTCTGTGAACGCTGTACACGTTCTATATGTATAGGACTATTGTTGCACCCATGACTGCTGATGTGAATATTAAAGTAAACATTTTTTAACCTAATAAGTGATTGTACATTATTGCACAGTCACTTTCTGATGCAAAATGTTCATTCATGAGCCACTAGTAATTCAACAAGCTACAAGTGTGTGTGTGTACATGTGTTTGTGTTGATGGGTGAATGTGATTATTAGTTGCTATCTCTTTTCTTAACGATTCCAAATAAATCCTATAAAAATATGACAAAATGTCTCATACAAAGTGGATGGGAGAGGCACCTTGTGGAGGAAGTGAAAGGATCAGAGAGGGGGGTGTATGTGGCATTTAGAATTAATTTTCTGATCAGAGCATAAACAGTTTTAGTCGATTAAAATATAATGTTAAGAAAGTTATTGAGATTCCTAACATGAACAGGTAAGACTTTTTATGAGGAGCACGATGCCACAGGTCCTGCACCCCGGTGCTCAGTGTCGCACACACACACCCCCTACCGGGCCCCGTTACCGCAGCAGCGGCTTCTCCTCCGGTGGGCTGATGATCATGTGACGCCTGCATTTCCGACACAACAATACAGCACCGAGTCGGTCCGCAGCCTCGCTCCCCGGTCTCTCACTCTCTCTCTCTTCCCCCTCCCACGCCTCGCTCTCGGTATGGCGGACGGCGAGCGGTCCCCGTTACTGTCAGATTTGGGAGATGGAGCTCTGGGCAGCGGTAACGGCGGGATGTCTCCCGGCGCGGCGCCGTACGGCGTTCCCACCAAACCCCAGAGTGAGTACCGTTTCCACGGAGCCTCTCCTCCACCCTGCTAGCATATAGCATGTTAGCACCAGCTGACATTCCTACTCATCCTGCGATTCCCAACCGTGACAACGACAAATGCTCTTGTTTTTTTTTCGCGTTCGCATATGTCTCATAGGCTATTCAGATATCAACGTATTTTGCAGGATTAAAACGTGTCATGTTGTTAATATTACCAGTGTTTGTGCTAACGTGGCTAACATAGCAACCGTTACATTAGCCTAGCAGCTAGCTCTGCTCATCACCGGCAAATCGTCATTAAATCACGTTTACAGCTCGGCAATGCCATTATCGAAGCCCGGTTTCCACTCGCATGTCCTCGCAGTAAGTGTTGCATGTATTTTACGGGTGTGAAGTGCACCCTGCTCTTCCAAACTAGATGGATGTGGCGTGTCTTAGCCTGCTAGCACCATCGAAACACTTGGTTTGATAGACACATGAGGGGCCAAACGAGAAACGAAACCAATTCACATAGAAAGCAAAGACATGCAGTGTGTTTTATTTCCCTGATTCATCAACCCTGGCAAGGCAAATGTATTTCTGTTGCAGCATTCAGGCACAAGGTAATACACAATGCCTCACAGGGAAATAAAGGAAATGCTTTAAATTAGGCCTTTAAGGGTCTTAATCAGACGTATTTATGATCATGGAATCCATTAAAACAAAGCAATTAAGGCATAAAAACAGTAAAAGCTAAAGGTTGTTTATTAAGTATTTGTCTAATGGAAATGGAGAAAATACGTTTTTTAAACCATGATTTAAAAGGAGTAATTGTGTCAGAAAGTTTGTTCCACAGGTGAGGAGTGTAGGAACTAAAAGCTTGTTTCTAAACCTCTTCCTGAGGAACTCGGGATCTACATGGTCCATCTTCTACAAAATAATCTGGGATGTATTCAAGCTGAAGACCATTTAAAGGTTTATAAACAAGCTGTCAGATTTTGAAGTGGCTCTGTTGATACACGGACAGCCAGAGCAGAGATTGAAGCTCAGGTGTGACGCCTCCACCCTCTTGTGTTGGCGACTCTTCTAACTTTTTTTTTTTTTTTTTTTTTTTTTTGAGCTCTGTTTACACACCTTTATGATAATCCAGTCTGCTGAAAATAAATGTGAACAAGGTAATCTGAACCTCATTTGGTCAGAAATCCTTTAATTCTTGCAACATTTTTCAGACGGTAGCCGATCAGACAGCTTGCAAAATAAGGAGCAATGTCTCAAGAGTCTACTGTCCCATTAACTCCTGTTCACCTTTAAAACCTAATCCCTTACAAATGAATAGACTCCCATTTGTTGAGACTAACCCTGCTCAGCATTCCACGAGTGTTTTTCCTCTAAGCTCCTTTCACTTGAACTCGAGACCAAATCTTATTAACTTGTTTATCAAAAAGAGGTTGCTTGTCTTGGGAATTGTGTTAGGGTTTTTTTTTTTTCCACTCCACAGCACTGCTCTCATGACTGTGCTTCTCCAACAATAAGTTGTTTGTCAGCGCTCCACTCACTCCTGTACTTTTTGTATTCATCACTGTTTCACTTTCTCTTGTCACCCCTCTCCTTGTGCAGGCTTCCCTCCGTTTCCTAGCCCTACTCAGCCGTCGGTACTCCTGGGGGAGGACCCGCCACCCTATTCCCCTCTCACCTCCCCTGAGAGCGGCAGTGCCCCCGTCATCAGCTGCAGGGTTTGTCAGAGTCTCATCTCTGTGGAGGGGAAGATCCACCAGCACGTGGTGAAGTGTGGGGTTTGCAATGAAGCTACCGTAAGTTTCCGAAGCGATCCGCCGAGCGCAGATGTACATTACGCTGGTGTACTGTATCCAGCTGCTGTTCTCATGCACTATTAACATGACAAGTGTATTCAATAGCCGGGTTGTTTCACAGCTGCTCCAGCACATATCTTCTTGTACAGCTCCCAGTTTTATGTGGCCATGAGTTTGAAATATGCGCATCTAAGACATCACTCTGCCCAAGCATGATGGATGTAAATGTAATTTACATTTGTGTGCTCAAAAGCTGTACGAAATTTAATGGTTTCTTTTTTCAGGATCAGCATTACTCTGGATAATCCATAGAATTTACAGAGTGGTCCCTCTACTCCTCCTAAAAATGTTGTAGCAAAACCCTGTTTTAATCCAGATTTATCAAGCATACTTTAGTGTCTCTGAATGATGATCATAAAAGCTTTTGCATGCACGTTTCTGATTCCTGCAGTTTAGATTTTAAGAAAAAAAAAACCTGGTAAGGTGAATAAAATGGAACATATTTTATGTCTTAAAAGAAAGTCAACATTTGATTAATTTCCAAACTACCAAGTTAAAGCATTTTAGATTAAAAGTGTCATTTATTCCAAAAAGTTTTTTGTTTTCTTTTTAAATTGCTAATATATTTTAATGTTTTAAAGTGTTGGGATGACACAGCTGTGTTGAACGTGAACATCCTGTCTGCAATAGACAGCAGCAGGGGAAAAATGGCGGCACGTCAGGCAAAAGAGAAAGATGAATCATTCAAAAACAATGTACTAAGACAGTTACATAGAATCTGGCTTCATTGAAGCAGAGGACAAAACGAGAGGTGAATGCACCTTTTGTGGTGTAAAACCGACAAATGAAAGTTTGAAACTACAAGCTGATGTAGCACCACATCGACACCGTGACACAATCTCTGAACCCAAAGAGTTTATTCTCAGAGAAACAAAACTCAGTGTTTTAGTGGTATGAGATTCCTTCAACTTTTTTTTTTTGTAATCGTACAGGATGTGTTGGTAGGATGCAGAGGTTTATAAAGGTAAAACTTTGAGTCCCTAAAGAAAAGTAGCCACCGCTCTTCGCCATGCTCACTTCTGATTGGTGTGATGAGGAAATCCAACATTTGAAGCCACGGTTTGATCTAATCAGTGAGGTCAGTAATATTATTTTTGCACCTAACAATCAAAGTGAGATTCTCTTTGAAGCAGCTATAGGTTGTTTTTACTCGCATCACTGTGTATACACCATTAATATTAATCTCTCATACATTCAAATGAAATACTATAAAAAGCATAACTTATTAATGCACTTTCTCTCCATCATAATTTAGTGAGAAGAGCTTATTAAACAAACGGAACCCAAACGCTGTGGAATATTTGCACACGTTCCCACAAACGCTCAGCAGGAGTCCATAAACAATGTCATTTTTTTTAGCGGCTGATCACAGAACTAATTTGACAATGAGTTTTCTCTCCATTACATATCGCAAAAGACGGACGGGGTGCGGTAATTACAAAACTATCAGATGCAACTTAAAACAACAACACTGGAATTGTGTCTGACCACAGAAGAAGACTGCAGCGGAGCGGATAATGTCACAGTTGTCCCGATGATAACGCGGCATGTAATTTCAAGTGACAGATTCACAGGTTTACGGGGCTTCACCAGCGTGCCTCACTAGCGATGCAAATTGCCATGCAGATGGAAGAAGAACTAATAAATGTGTCCAGATATGCCAACACCAGCAGTTTACAGATGGAGGCGACATATGTGGCGTACGTCAGAGGTGTTCCGGTGTGAACTGTCACCCGGTTAACACGCATCCTCTTGAAAACCATCCATATGCAAACAAATATGCATTTGCAAATATGCATTTGAAGAGGAAAACGTGGACAAGACACAAACAAGTCTCACTCTGAGACGGCAATTATTTGGTCCAAACAAGACGGTCCTATATTATGTAAATTTACCAGTCTATTGGTAGTAATTAGGCTGATATATTATTCCTTTTCTGACATAATGACTTTGTCCGGCCCAGCTATAATTTCAGGAGCAGGATGACAGTCAGTAGAAGTAATTGCAAGTAAATAATATTGTCGTGTCCCTCCTTCAGATTTGTATTGCAAAAACAGTCTTTATCACTGTTATTAGCTCTAATCATGAGGCAGTTCCTACGTGGTGAGATAGGAAACAGTTATCGATGCAAAGTTGCGTGACTTATTTATTGTGAAATTGCATAATTTAGTCTGAATAAAGTCAATGTCCTTTTAACTGCCCATTATTTAATGTATTTTGAAAGATTTCATTATAAAATATCCTACTTGATTAAGATGTACCACAAACTGAAGCTTGTTTAGTTCGACAAAACCCTCCTACGATAATATCCATTTCTACTTTTACTATTAAAAATAGAAATGTCAGTACTGGTGCATGCCAATAGCACGATAACAGAATGAAATTAGATGATCTGTAGCATAATGATCTTTCATAACATTAGTTTCCCCTGCCCTGTGATTATCTGCCTCCCTTCTGTGCAGACATGAACTTCACTCCCACAGTCACTGTAAGTGAAACAGAGATGGAAACACGCAGTCTGTTCTGGTTAATCAGAGATTAATGTTGCAGTGTAGAGAAGCGTCGGCAGGTCAGGGCTGCGAGGAACTTATCTTCATACTAAACAAGGGCACGTTTAAATCTTAATACTGGACTCTTCATGCTTTCTGACAGCTCGGGCGTTCTGGCACCGATGATGGAGTTTGACCTGGCCCGTTTTTGAGTGATAGCGAGGTGATGGCGAGTCCCGCAAAGAACAAAGGTCTAATCTTAGAATATAGTTTGTCTTTGAAAGAAAATAAGCTAAACTTATACACAAACACTTCCAATTTCTATTTACTTAGTGCCATTGGCATCTCATGAGACATTCACAGAAGGAAAACCAAACCATCCCAGCGCTTAAAAAAAACAACTCCCTTTTACTCGGAAGAAACCTCTAACATTCAGACTCGGAGATGAAACAAGTCAACATCAGAGAGGAAGCTCATGCATGCGCTGCAGACTTGATGGGGGAGGGGGGGGAGGGCAAGCACATAATGGGAACTTCCAGAAAGGTGCCGAAAGAGGAAACGGCGCAGATGTCAAGAGAGAGACTGCTGGCCTGTTTACATGTCAGCAATTTTAAGTGAAATTGCAAAACTTTCATTGCGTTTTGGGGGGACCGTGTGACAATGGTGCATAAAGCTACTGGAACGCAACTTTTGAGAAGCTGCTCCCAAGGTGGAACTACTTGAAAATGAGATCTGGCTCCCGTCGCCATGTCCATGGGTTAAAACGACACTTTCTAGAGACGCTCGGGGCCCGTCTCCTTGTAGACGGCGTCAACACTGCTACTGTGCTAGCGCACCATAGCTGCAGTAAATAGTTCTTCTACACATGCTTGAATAGGTTGACTAGACTAGATGTTAAGAGAAGAATTTAAAATTCTATTTGAGATTTTACAGGAAGCATATGAAGAGAAACCAATAAAATAGAAATACTTATTTTTTTCTGGGAAACTTACTTCAGTTTCAGATAGTTTCTCTCTGCAGAAAGCCTTTGTTCTACTTGTGGTTTTTTAAGCGTAACTTGTTTGAGATTACATGAACGCGTGACAGCTGATACTTCAAATTTTACTCTCATTAGTGTCGCTGAAGTTGGGTAATCACGTCATTTAAGTTGTCGTAGATGATGTGGTTCCACTAACTTTAACCTGCAATTTCCGGACAGCTACTTTCACCATCTCTGAGAATACCTCCCTCCTTCCAGTAGTATTGGTTAATTCTCATCCATCAAGAATAATTGGCTTGCCATGGACTCTTATTCCAATTCGTTGTTCTGCTGTCTTCTTATCTCTCCCCGCTGTGTGTCTCTGTCTCCCTCCGCAGCCCATTAAGAACGCCCCGGCAGGGAAGAAGTACGTTCGCTGCCCCTGCAACTGCCTGCTCATCTGCAAAGTCACTTCTCAGAGGATCGCCTGTCCTCGGCCATACTGGTGAGAAGTTGCCGCCATCGTGCGTCCCCAATCCGAGGCCGCCGGAACGGCGTGTCACTATGCGAGGGAGAAGAGAGGCAGAGGAAGCGAGGTGCAATGGGAGCAGCAGTGCCTCAATTAGGGGCTGTGCTCCAAGCATAGTTTACATGCAGTGCTCAGCGAGCCGGATGAGGAAATAACAGCCTCATTAGAACAGCCACATCATGAGTTTCACTTCTGCATGTCCTCAGCATTACGAGAGGTGTGTCTGCATGGGTAATGCCCCATGTGTTTTATGAGTTATTTCGGGCCATGGTATTCTGCGATAGGGAATTGAATTTCTATTTATTTTCAATCTGCACCTTGCAGCGAAGCAGAGGCATTCCAAATTTCGTTCACCATCTATTTGTTGTTAATTATGTACTGAAGTTCTGCAGAGGATTCGGAACAAATAGGGACTCTCAAGCGCCAGTCTGCTTGAATTCACCGGAGTCCAAAGTGTGCCGTTTGCAAACTCATTTTCGGGACGCTCTCAGGGTGCAGAATGAGTTTCTTCAGAGGAAAAAACACGCTTCGCTTAAACGTCTCCAAGAGCGTCGTGATTTCTCTTGTCCTGGCAATATTTAGATTTTTATTTATTTTTTATTTTTTCATTTTTTTTACGGTAAATAATACTCGAGTGCGGAAAGTTGAAATACTGCTTGAGAAAGAAAAGTTTGGCTTGTCTTCTGACTTGATTTAGCTAAATAAAGTACTTTTTATGCTATAAGGTTTTTTTATAGTGCATAAAACACACGGCTGATGTCAGCTGGAGAGTATGCACAGCTTTGGCAGCTTATCTGAACATCTTGCTGCTGCAGTCTTAGTGTAATTGGTAAGAGAGATAAGAATCTTTGTTTATGCCCGAGGCTTTAAATGCAACAGCAGCATTTTCAGCTGCCTTTTTCCTTTTTCTTTCATTCTTTAGAAAATTGAATTTGTGCTGCTATGTAAATATGTGTAATTTAAAGTGAACGTCGCCAAATCTGTTGTCATGAAGAGGCATTAAAAAGCAGTTTTTCATCTGTTACCTTAAATGCAGATCATACGGTTAAGCTCAAGGCTAAAATGTTTTTGGAATAGTTTGTAGTTTGTGCCATTGTCATTTGGAGCAGAGGTGTGCAAACTATGGCTCATGGGTCATTTTTAAGCTCCGTTTACACAACATTTCAAGTGAAAACAATGTTTTTGCTTTTTCGTTTCAGCAAATTTTCACATTTACACAGCAAGGTTTTGAAGATGACTGAAACGTTCAAGGCTATGTAGATTTCAAGTAAGGCCACGAGTGGGTGCTGTTGGGTGTTTTTGTAATGAAACCACACAGAGAACAATAAACTGTGAACATTAGCAATGGGAGTACATGGACATTCGTATGGGCAGATGACCAAGTTGGATTCTTGTTGCCATGACTGTCAACGAGCACCGAAGGCAACAAAAGTTTTGCGTTTTCACTTGAAAATGTAATGTAAACGGGGGTCTCGCTTTCCTCACAGCAAATTCTAAAAATGTAAGGATGTCGACCCCTTCCTAAACTGAAGGCTAAAGTGAGTTTATGACCAAAATTGTTCTTGATGATTTGGGATGCTTCTTTTTTTTTTTCCTTTTTTTTTTTTAAATAGCCTCCATGCATCAATGAGCAGATCAAGTTGTTTTACCTCCATATTTTAACAGCCTACATGAATTCAGGACTAATGCTGATAAGACAAATAGTCCATATGTCAACATTTCTTTGTATTTTGCGTCGAAAACCGAAATGTTTGACTCTGGAATTGGCTTTGGTCTATGTGCTGCAGCCAGCCCAACTAAAAAAAACCAATACCATCCAAAATTATCTCATTTTCTATTTGCACAAATTTTAGAATTCAACATGTTTATGTGCAGTTAAACCGAACTTTTCTCTGTTGTCTCTCACCTTCTTCATTTGATGTATTATTTGTTTCTGCTGCTCAACACCATATGGTGTGATGCTGTGCTAAGGCAGAGAGTGTGAACACTTGTTTGATGCCGATGATTAAAAACAAAATATGGCCATATTCTTTTCATTCACTAATGAGTTTTCATATGATTCACCAGGCAGCCCTGACCTGAGCTGTGAAATTGCTATCAGGAGTCTCAACATGCTTGAATGATGTGAGAACGTCTATAAAGACATTTCAGGCTAATAGCCTGTTCAAATAAAGCACGCGGCCATGGGATTTCTTCATTTTCTGCTTGAATTTATCAAGAAATGTAGTCTGATTTGCATCTAGGTCACAACTGCAAGCAAACAGTGACTTTCACTCAATACCATTGAAACAATTGTAATATCTCGTGTTTATATCTATACGTTTGACTCTAAAAAGAGATCATTAGGACGGCAAACCTGAAGTCCAATCAATGAAACAAGATTTAAACCCACTGTAACTGTGTAAAACACTATGGGATCTCAATCATTTACACACTCTTTGTTGCCACTTGCTGTTTTGTGTTGCCAAAGGGGAGCATTTATTAGAAATAATGTGGAGTACAATATTCTGTGGGTGCCTCCCTCCCACATTAAACTGCTCACTGGAGTTTACCGGCAGGATCTCCGTTTTGCATCGAGACTCGGCCTGCTGAGTGAAGCAGCCACATCTCAGTGCCGCCGTCTGATCAATGAATTCTGAGCTCCTGTCGGCGTCTGAGGCGGCTGATTGTAGCAAAGCTGCGCGTTTAGTAATGAGAGGACTGGCTGCTGATTGATTCTTTTAAAGCAAAGCTCCGTTCCGCCCTTGAGACGACTGCGCGCAGCACCGGGCGCCATTAGCCCGCGCGTACAGAGAATGTTATCTGGAGTCATTTATGGTGTGAATGCTGACGTTGTGCGTCTGTCTCTTTGCAGTAAGAGGATAATAAATCTGGGTCCGGTTCATCCTGGTCCAGCCAGCCCCGACCCCCAGCCAGCTGGAGCCCGCGTCTCCTGCGGACACTGCAGCAACACCTTCCTGGTATGCATTCTTTCCTTTCTTCAAGACGCCAACAAGATCTCTCTGACATTGTCATGGAAACATTTTTTCTGACAGTGACCATTGACAACTGGAAATGGGGGTTTGAAACTAGCGTGGCTTCGTTACAACATGAGCCTACAAGCATCTTCTGAAGTCTATTTGTTCACAGATATCCATTATGTTTGATTGCATCAGAAAATGTAGGGATTTATTTATTCTGATCATCAACATCATGATCAGAGACTAATACCAATACTCATTTTTAGACTTTGACTCAAAATTGTCAAATTCAACAAAGTGTCCCTAAAGCATCTATGGTTTGACGATCAAAATCAAATTTGGTCACTAAGCTCTTTGTGCTTCCGTTAATGTTTACAGCCTATTGCTCAACCATTATGGTATCCATGAAAATAGTAAAAAAAAAAATAAAAGAAGATATTTTCCCATATAGTCGATCTACTCCAGCTCTGTGAGGGCCACTTTGTGCGGTATTATACTCTGTACCTGCTTCCACTAAAAGCACTCACAATTTTTGACAGTAAATCTTAAGAAGTAGTTACAGGGGACCATAAATGGCTCTCGGGTCGGACCGTGAAACCCGAGCGAGCTCAAGTTCCTCTTTTAAAATCTCCGTTTACCTTCCCTTAGCATGTGCTCGGTGGTTGTTGTTTTGTTTTTTTCTTGAATTCAAATGATCAAACTCATAAATAGAATTGAATACAACAACTTTATTAATCCCAGAGCTAAATTCTTGAAGAATGAACTATAAACTAACTCGGTTAACTAACAGACACTTCCTAAGAGTCAGTAGTACGCCATTAGTGTGTAATCATCGCCGCTGCTTCAAGCTGGCTGGTACTATGGCTTTTGCAATATTCACTTCTGAAAAGGCACAGTGGAACAACAAGAGTGAAGAAATAGATATGGAAGCAGGAAAACGATGTCTGCATCTCTCGCGTGGCTTCCGAAGAATAAAATCCATCACTTTCCACCTTACCTCCACTTCCCCATCAAGTCTCCTCTGCTCACAATGAGAAGAAAGAAACAGTTTCTGTTATTTGATGTGACATTGCATTTCTATGCATTATAGCATAAAATACAGCCTGAAAAGTAGAGGAAACGAGGCTTATGTGGGAAAATAACAGATTTGTCTATTTTATTTCCTTTCAGGAATAAATTATGTTTATAACAGTCATTTAAAAAAAGTTCTGAATTGATGGCATTTCATTTGATAAACCCCAGTTTTTTGAATATTTAACTTGTATCATTACCTCTCCTCTCTTCAACTGACATGAACAATAGAATAAATGCAATTAATGTGACATCATAGAGCCAAAATGCAATGGAATGCTTTTAAAGAAGGGATTCATTACATTGCAGAAACCCGTTCTGGCTCTTTGGTTTATAAGTGACTCTTTTATAGTCGTGTGGCAGTTTCACTAAGCCTGCAAGGTTCTTGTTGTTGAAAGGAACTGTAGCGAGTGAATTATTGAAAAGCCAGGACACTCCAGCACCAGGCCAAATAAATGTTGAGTTATGAGTGCAGATCAATAACCCCATCAACGCCCTGCTGATATATTGCAGTCATTTGGTGCTAAGGGGGAAGTAAAATTTTTCTTGCTGCTCTTTTTAACAATCTGCAGGACAGGTAAAGATGCTTTAGATAGATGGTGGCAGAGGGGAGGTCGGTGTATTTGGAGGAGGAGAAGAATAGAGGCGTAAAACGAGGCGCGATGGATGGCGCGCGGCGTTTAGCATTCAGCCGGACCTCTCCTGCCTCCTTGAAGACAGGGTGACTGGATGAAAATACAAGTGGGTGCCCTGGGTGGCGTCGCAGTGAATCTTCTGTCTCGACTCCGGTGATAATGTCCTCCGTGTTACCAACACAGTGTTTTCTTTCAGAACAAAGACAAATGCGAGGCACGCTCTGCAGGCTTTACAAATGTATCACAGCCCAAAGTTAGGGAGGGGGGGGAACTGTCGGTGCTGTGGGAGGAGAGCATTTCTCTTCTTCACATTGTATTTTCGTGCTGTACCTGTTGCCGTGAATTCCTAAAATGCCCTAATGTCTCTGATTGTACCAGACGTATAAAACGCAGATGACTTCCTCGGTGCATATGAATCTGCTCTGTAGTGTTTAATCAATGCACAGTTTAAGTGGTTTATCCCAACACATTTACACATATCGAATGGCTTAAGCTTCCTAATGGATTTGATTTCATCTAACTCCCAGTTCAGCATCTCTGTGATTTCATTCGTTTTTCTGACTGCATTGTTTACACTGACCACATTATTAGGAGCACCTAATATAAGAGTGTTAAACACATTTTAGTTCAGGGGCCACATACAGCCTAATTCCATCATTAGTGGATCGAACAGGACAAACGGCTTCATAATAACCTGTTAAATGTAAACTTGAAAGTTTTTCTGTTATGCGGTGCAGAGTATCCGTGACTAAAATGTTACAAAAACCAAACATTTACAACTGAAAATGACTATAAACCCAACATAAAGCCAATTTTAATTCAACATTCTCGCGCAAAATAGATTTAAATGACAAAAAACACTTCCCCGATATCTGTTGCGCTATGGGTGTTTTCACAAACTCACCCTGACAGCATGGCTTTGAGGCTAATGCGAGGTTGTTTCATGGCAGCATCACTGATGGCTCAGCTCAAGCCTCTGTGTTTTGCGTTGTCTGCTACTCAAACTCTCACTTAAAAAGGGCGGCGAAGTTTTGAGTTTAGTTTGAGGTCACTCAAACTAAAGAAGGTTCACGTTTTGAAAACCATGTCCATTTACCTGAAAACGGCAAAACGCTGAAAAATAGGTAGTTTTCATGTCGGGCCGTGAGTGGGTGCTGTCACTTGTTTTTTGTTTCACCCTGAAGTGTTGTATTCACTATAACTGATCCTTAGGTGCAGACTCTCACTTCTCCCCCCCTTTTGTGATTCCAGTGGACAGAGTTCACAGACCGGACGCTGGCCAGGTGCCCACACTGCAGGAAAGTGTAAGTAGCTATAAGCAAATCATCCATCACGCCAGTGAACTCTCACTGTACTACCGACGTTTCATGTTCATATCCCCTGGCATTCAGATGAGGCTTTTGCTCAGATAAGCGAAACAGAAGGTGGCTTCACGCTCGCTTTCAAAGGCCAGACACACACTGTGCTTTTCTGTGAATCAAACCTGTTACATCCTGTTGATGTGACTTTGCCTCTCACTTCAAATGCCACAGCATCTTTTGGGGTTTTTTTTTTTTCTCTCTCTCTCTCTCTCTTCTCACTCACAAGCCTTTTGACTGTGTCTCATTACATCATAGGGTTTGTGATCTGAGGGGTTTTCATCCATGTATGTTCTGGACCGCAGGACTTGGTTCTGACCACGTTCCTATCGCTCGCTCCGTAAGCTTCTTCTGCTGAGCAAAGTCCACGGAGTTCCAGTTAGGCTGGCAAATTGGCCTTTACAACCAGATATTTATTTAAACTGACAATCTTCTGGAAGATATTCAGTGTAAGTGCTATCTCATTTAGACGTTTAAATTGTGAAATACCTCATTTTAGTCAATTTTGCTTTCCCAAAAGCATTTTTATTATGTATAAGTGTTTTTTTATTGGTGTGCATTTTTTACAGACTCCACCAACCTACTGATATGTGTGCATCACTGCACTAAGTTTCATTTCTTTGCACTTTTAATGAAGAATATTTGCTTTAAACGATGACTAATCAGGAGAAACCTTTCAGGGCATCTATTTTCTTCTTCCCCAGCACCTGATCACACGTGTTGCTGAATCACCGTGTATGTCTCCTGTGACACCGCAATGCACAGGTGTACCAGCGCTGTCCTCACAAACAGCTTTAATCATGTTGACTTTGCTTTGTCAAAAAGACAGCAGCATGAATGAGATTGAATCTGGACAGGTGCTGCTCATAATTGAGCGTCTGCAGGTGTACAATCAACACTATTTATGTGGGTTTTTGATTTTTTTTTCCCCAGCAGAGACAATTTTTTCCTGTTTGCAGAGACAATTTGGTTGCATTTGAAGATAAAACAACGCATGCTTTCCCAGAACATGCCAGCTAACGGAATTAATCAAATGCAGGATTATTTTGAATGGTCATCCAAGTTATTCTTGAGGGATTTTTTTTTTACTCTATATATTTCCATCTGAGTGCTTATGATAGTCTGTTATAGCTGCTCTAATGTCAAGGGAATGCTATTCTGCTTGGTGGCTCATTGTCATGGTTCAGTGAGCCAGGCTTTATGTTTTTGCTGTGTTGTATGTCTTTCATTTTTTTTTTTACTTCTCATGCATTTAACCATTCTCCTCTCCTCTGCAGCTCCTCCATTGGTCAGAGGTATCCCCGGAGGCGGAGCTTGTGGTGTTTTCTACTCTGCTTGCTATTCAGCATTTCCACCGCTGGACTGATGGTGAGTGGAAGCCACTAGATGCTACGTTGACATCCGTATCCGTCATTAGGTATTAAAAAGAGGATATAAATAGCTGCCTCGGAGGCTTCGGCGCTTTCAAAAACTTTAAAGTTGCAGATAAAGCAAAGGTTGTAGGAAGAGGTAATATGATTATCATATTTCATTTTGGTGGTTCTTGTTTAACTGAAGGGGGGGGGATGGGTGGGGGGGGGCCTCGTCATGGCCCTGCAGACACACTGTGACAGGCCCCGATTTGTTATTAGCAACCCCAGCTATTGCTTCCACCTTCTTTTCCTCTCATATCTTATTTTCCTGTTCCATGTTTATGTGCATACAACCTCTGGGACAAAACTGGGCTCATCCAGCCTGCCAAAACCACCAAGTAAATTGTACAAATTTCCAAGAAAACCAATTTTTTTTTAAAGGATATTATGACACTATTTTAGTAGTTCTGCCCACTCATGATGAAATTGTGCTATATGTGACCCCTGAAGTAGAATGTGTTTATTCTTGTTCTCATCAAAAGATGAGGGATTGAGGGGGTGGGGGGGGGGGGTTGTTCTCTGACTGTAAATCAAAATTACTGTTGCATCACCTTGTAGCCAAAAAACCTCCACTCAGAAGTGGATAACGGGTGCATTCTGCCTCACGTACAGTAGGGGGTGCAAGATGAGCACTAAACGGTGTCAAACGTGGAGGCAGCCAGCAGTGTGAAGAGCAGTAAACAAAGTGCAGACATTAAACATGCTGTAAAGAAAGCATTGCATGATGCTGTTGCTGTTTTGGCAATAAATGTCACAACAAGGATTCGGGTTGTGTTTTATTAAAAGGCGAGTTTAATTATACGAGCGTTACAAAGAGCAGGGAGCTTTGACACTTCAATCTTCAGAGGTGTGTTTTGCAATGAAAACCTTTTACGATCAAACTGCATTTCCAGACAAGTTAAAAAAAAAAAAAAATTTATAAATAAGAAAGCAGAGATTTTAAATTACCGGTGGTTAATATTCATTGCCATCACAGTCCCCTCTGTTCAGCAGCATAAGCTGAGAGGTGCCAGTTAAGTTGTTAAGACCCCCGAGAGCAGCTTGAATCATTAAAACTTGACAGATCATTTATAGAAGAGGAGGGCAGCACCGTGGAGCTGAAGTCTGAGTATTGATGTTTTTCTTAGTCTGCGTGAACTGTGTGTGATTCCTTTTTGTAATGTACACAAAAACCTATCTCTTCTCCATGCTGTGCCTAAACATTTGAGACGTCTTTGATATATTGCAGATAATAATGTTAATCTGGGTCAGGCGTGTATCAAAACAAGATGAAATGCTATTTGTGCTATAAGCTTCATATTCCTGTGAGCAGAATGTAGGTGTATGAAAAGAAATGTTCTCTGAGCAGATTTTTCAAATGTTTTATTTTTTTCCCCCCGCTTTCATTTTGTGACTTTGAGAGAGGAATTCATATTTTCTTGTTCTTAGAAAAGTCCCCGTGGGTTCTCTCAAAGTCACTTTTGCCATCTTCATTAAATAATTTCCCTCCGAGCAGCTGCACACTAAATACTTGACGGTAGAGCTGTTTTCATCGCCTCTCACAAGTTTGGAATATGAGAAATTGCACACGTGTGACCGAAAAACATTCAGTATCGCCGCATCGATCTGGTTGCAGGTGTATTTCTCCCCGAGGTTGCATCAACTGAGCTAAATGTTTTGCTGCATTTGTAATATAACTGTTAATTCTGGAGTCGAGATGATCGATTATGATAATGATCAACAAATAAAATGCCTTGAATGTAATAGTTGCAGCGTCTCACCAGTGATAACGTATAAATTAGTGTGTAAATACATTTGTGTGTGTGCATTATGCTAATTGTATAACTTTGAGTACAAATAAATCAATGTTCATACGCAAATGGAAATACACATACAAATCCCGTCTTGCTACTCTTAGCGACTTGTCCACTTTTCTCAATTAAAGGCCAGTTTACATGACAATGGTGCTTGGAGTCGCTGGAAACTCAGCTTTTTGAAAATGGCTCCATGGGTGGAACTTTTCAAAAACACTCCATCTCCATGGAAGCTGGAAAAGACAGTTTATCTGAAACACAACTCCTGCGCATGTGCAGCTGTAGTAAATTGGTCGACTAAATTAACAATAGCGGCCTCCGGAGTATCATGACTCCCGGTCCATTTTCTCCTGGAACTTGGTAATTTCTAGTTGACAGTTATCGAAATAGCAATCCAGTTTGGGCACACAAGCCAAAAGGATTTTTTTTTTTTCTCCCTCCTGTTCTTAAAGTTTCCCTTCCACATGGAAAACATAGTTGTCTATGTGACGCCATGAAACCTACTCACTGATGTAGTAGTACATATGCGAGGCCTATAGGTGGCTCTGTAATGCTGCAACAAAAATGGAAATGGCGATGACACCATTTTCAGCAAACGTGCGTCTTGCCCATCCGCGCGTCAAAGTTGGGGTGGTGTTTTCAAACTTTTCAAGCCATTTAAAAAAACAACAGTTTGCTCCTAAAACGCTGCGCCGTGTGGATGATTGGCCAAGAACGATGCGGTTAAGCGAAACAGCGTTATCGTGTGGATAGGGCCTTGGTTTTCTGTTCATACGAATATCCGTGTTCTCCCATTGTTAACGTTTGTTAATATTACAAAAACAACTAACAGCACCCACAAGTGGCTCAACATAACCCCATTTTTTTGTGTTTCTGCACTTTCCGTGTAAATGTGCATCATTTTTAAAATGTTCACACGTCAGAGGAAAACCTTCCAAACAAACTAGGCGTTTTCACTATACGGCGCGTAAATGAGACCTTCGATATTGACACTGCAACTCACAAACTTCGTGGCCTCCATCGGGGCTTATATAACGATTGGATCTGCGCTCGGGTGCAGTTGGACTTTGAAGCTTCTCTCTAAAGCCTCCTCTGCCTTGGTGTCTCTCCTCAGGCGGGAACGTGGGTCAAGGCCCAGACCTACCAGGGGATCTACGCTTCGTGGGCCGTGCTGCTGCTCCTGGTCCTCGTCACCTTGGCCCGGGCCTTCTACTGGGCGTGCATGAGGGTCAGCCAGCCGCTCCAGAACTTCACATAGAGGCCACTTCAACTCCTTCTCCTCCTCCGTCATCTGCCGCAAATCTCTCGTCAACCCCCCCCCCCCCCCCTTCCCTCCCCCAAGCCGGCAGGAGGAAAAAAATTGCTTAAAAAAAACCCCCAAAACACAATATTTATTTAAATCCGACTCCAGAGAAGGAAAAGATCTCCTCCTCCTGTCCCTTCCCTTTTAGTCAAACGTGTTTCTAAAACTGGACGGCATATCTTATGATAATTATAATGACGCCTATAGCCTGTTGTGCTCTTTATCTAATCTAATCTCGTGGCCAGTGTGGGGTCCATTTTAACATTTTTTTTTTTTCAACACTTGTTTTCTCTCCGTTGGAGACGCCATTGATCAGTTTTGGCTTTAGTCTCTGTCATGTCTGCGGCTCTCCTGCAGCTTCCTGAGACGGGGGCTCAAAGCTCCTCGTTCGATGTGAATACTCTTTTTGTTTTTCGGAGGACTCTCCCTTTCCCATCCTAACATGGCGCGACGTCATCAGCATTTAACGCTTTTTTTTTTTTTTTTTTTCTTCCATCAATCGAGAAACAAGAGTCAGATGAAGCTAACGCATCGATGCCGGTAGAAGCCGAGTGGCTGGAGGGACATCGGCCACCTTTTGTGAATCACAAGCTCAAGTAGGTGTTGAGGAATTGAATTCAGCAATATGTGAAGGTAGGCTACGATGTTTCTGAACTCGGTGTTTATGCTGAATAATCCCCCGGGACTGACTTTGATCCAAAGCAGCTTGAAAGCCTTAAAGGGAGGTGTGATAGAAGGATTCAACACACACACAGACAGACACACACATATATATATACACACACAGCTACATGAATACATATTCGCCCAACAAAAGCAGGGTCTCTTTTTTTTTTTTTTAATATAAAGAGTTTTTGAAACTGGTTTTGTCAAAGGCGTCTCAGCCTCTCTCTTCAAACACATTTTACTTTTCCCCCCACATTGTTTTTCTTGTTTCAGTGAAGGCAGAAGTGACAGCCTCGCCACTTTGCATGAGATCTCCTTGTGGTCTGATACGAGTAAAGCCACAACTCTGGCTCCTTTTGTCAAACCTAAACTGTAGCCAACTGGTTTAGTATTTTTTTTTTTTTTAATATTTTCTCCTCTTCATAATTTCTACACATTAAGATGTCAGCTCCTCTCATTTATCTCAGCTCAGCGTGCCACCGGAGCAGAACCTTTCCTCTCATTTATGCTCATTTTCAAGAAAGCATCCTCTGTGGTGAAGCTCTCAAACCATGAATGACTCAGATTTTTAAAAACAACTGATACTCACAGAGATTTCTGAATATATACAGTACCGGTGAAATGTTTTAGTGCTGTTCGTGGAGGCCATTTTTGAAACCTCTTGAAGATGTAGATTCCCTTGTTACATGACGTATAAATCAGAATATATTATCCATGCGTCGCCTCCCCAGTTGTTAGCTCTGATCCCAGCGGACCATTGGTGAAGGCAGCCTTCCGTCAATCACAGTTATACACTCGCATTTATCCTGGAGTCGCCACTGAGCCTCAAAAAAACCACTACTCCATGATGATTATTTATAATATGCACATTTAAACGTGTGCACACATGTATACAATTTCAGTACTTTCGAGTTGGAAGGAGCAAAATCATTCACCTGTAATTGACAATAGAAGCAGCTCTCTTTATTTTGGTTAGTTTTTGTTTCATATTGGTGGAAAAAATCTCTGATTTATTTATTTTTTTTCCTTTTGTTGAAAATGGAGGCGGGTGCTGGGCTTTTCCACCGATTGGTTCCACGTGGAGTTTTCACCTTTAGGCCCAAAGGAACATTTCTAGAAGAGGAAAGCTTGTGTCGGTCAGTAACATTAACACAAACACACACACTACATACACATTCTCCCTCGGTGTAAATCCCGTATTTTGTTCTGAATGTGGTCATTAAAAAAAAAAAAAAAAAAAAGTGGTTATGATTAGTTTTATTTTTTTTCTTGTAAATATTTTTTTTTTTTTTTTGTGTACAATGGAAGTAACAAAACAAATGGTGTTGCACTCCGGAGCTCAACACTACCGCTGTGATCGCTGCAGTAGTTTTTATTTCTTGTTTTTAAAGAAGGTTATTTTTGCAGTTCTTCGTCTGTTACATATTTAATTATCTGATCAACTACTAACCTAATAAGCCTCTGGACGCTATGTCGTGTCCAAACCTTAAATACACACACACACAC
The DNA here is from genome assembly GCF_963422515.1 of Blennius ocellaris. Taxonomy (NCBI): domain Eukaryota; kingdom Metazoa; phylum Chordata; class Actinopteri; order Blenniiformes; family Blenniidae; genus Blennius; species Blennius ocellaris. The sequence continues at coordinate 5,641,992 of NC_137659.1, forward strand.
ACACACACACACACACAGACACACACACGCATACGCGTTGACATACCTGCACAGAAGATCACAACTCAATCACATTCCCAAACAAAGACATGTCTATCACACACACCCAGCACCTTATACAGTAGTGAGAACCACTGCATACACCAAGTAGGATGAGAGGAAGTTTCAGTGCTAGACTGAACTGAGGTCGGAGACGGTTCATAAAGATGTGTCATGCTATTTATTACACACACTGCAAAATAGGATCACCTAAACAATTCAGTCTTTTGTGGTCTTGTCATTTTATATTGTGTGGGTAAAGTCTGTTACGAAGTGAGATGAATTCATTTTCTTCAAGACTCCTCCAAGGGCATTTTTTTTTTGGTTGTTGTATTGTTCTTTTTTTTCCTTTTAAGACAATGATCTGCCAGTTTAACGTTATGATAATTTTGTTGGTTTTTTTTTTTTTTCGGTGTATGTGTGCTGGGAAACACGTGGTGGAAAACAAAACAAAACAAAAAAAAAAGAGGGGATGGCACAACTCAAGACGACATGACTCGATTGTTTAAGACGAGCCGTTCTGCAGTGGAGTGGCCATGTTTTATCTATGACCGCAAAAGACGTTAATCATGTTACCGCCAATAATCGAGAACCTGGCTGATGCTCTTTTCAGAGATTGTTTACACTCAAATAAAGACATGATGATGTACAAACCGGACGACGTGTTTCTTGTGTTGCATTCATTATGTATGTCCGCACTAAAAGATCAACGCTATGTGATGAGTTTCACACAAACCTGCAAAGGACACTGTTTATTTTCTCGCTTTTTCAATGCATGCTGCGGAGAAAACTGATGATCTGAAGTAAGAGAACGCCAGGAGATCAGCTGCGTTATGGAGGTATTTTTATCAACGGCAGCCCGGAGAACTAATACACTTTACAAGTGAAGACTTACGATGCCACACCAACTCTGCGATAACAATTCAAGCGGTGTACTTATTCTATTAGGTTTCTATTGGCCTCGATATTGTTATATATAGATATGCCTGTTTGTTGTGGCTATTTCTCTTTGTACATGTTGCATCTTATCTGCAGTCGTTGTGTCTGACTCCTCTAAAGGAAAAGAGAAATGTGCGGTTCTGGGCAGGGGAGGGCTGTCACCAACCCTGTTACTGTAAAACGTATCGGCTCGCTCGCAGCTATTGAGCAGGCAGGTTGGAGAAAATAATCTAGGGAATAAAAATAAAAGGAGTAGGTCCTACTAATATTGAGAATAGGACAACTCCCCGCAGATCGCCTCACAGCCACATTAAATGTGCTAAAATATTGTTACTACCGGAATGTTTGCTTTCTCTTTTAAAAGGTGCTGGATTTATAGCAGACATGCATTTGTGGGATGAGCAGAGGGAGCTGACGTTGTGGCTTCCAGTCCAAACTTTTTTTTTTCCCCGCTGATGTTTGCACTTGTTTTGAACCGCCACAGCGAGGTGAGGTTCTGCAAGCAGTGGTGATACCTTCGCTACCTTTTTCTTAAGATTTGTGCTCTGCCTATCCAGCAAATACTTTCATTTCATCGCTTCAACAGAGAAAAACCCAACAATTCTACATGAGCAAGCAGATGAGATGGTGTAAAAGAAAAAGGTTTTTTAATACCAAGAAACATGCGGAGCCTGACTTGGAGCTGGAGATTTTCTCCTGTTCTGGTTGGAGGTTTGAAAATTAGTCAACAACAGTTATTTCTGCTCACGAACATGGATTTAACTTTTTAGTTCCATTTTCACATGTCAAAATTAGGACCTTGATTATTTAGTTTAACAAGAACTTATATTTCAGATTTGCTTTGTCACACAATCAGTCAACCAATGAGTTCAGTTTTAAATTAATGAGTTAAGGGAAATCCTAAAGCTGTACAAGGAACATTCTCGGGTATTTAAAGTGTGTTACGCTCATGTCACAATGGGTTCTTATGGGTCAGAAGCACAGACCGTGCCAGATTCTCTCACTGAAACTGGGAGAATAAAGTGGTCTGCAAAAACGTGCACACAAATTGTGAGGAAATTCTCAAATTGGCAACAATTTACTCTTGGAATGACGCTGAGATTGGATTCTTGAATCTCACAGCTGGAATTTCTTGCATCCTCTCAGTGACCTTTGGCTGTAAACCATCGTTAAGCTCTGCTGCACATCCCACTAATGTACGCCTCATGAATTAAAAAAGGGAAGATAAGCATTGCACAGAACCATTTGTAAAACAACAAAACAAACTCATTGACTTCTTTAGATCATCCTTGGGTCACTAATTCCACCAGCTCTGAGGTATTTCCGAACGTAAGCCGCCCACTCTCACACAGACTTCAGGTACGCGTCGAGCAAACGGCTGCCTCTGAGAATAGGATCACAGATAATGCTTGAAACCGAAGCCTGTGATTAAAACTGTCATCCTTTCTCTTAATTATTGAGATAATTCCCACTAATTAAATTTTTCAAATCAAACCTTTTCACTGAAGCTGAAGGACTCCAATTTTAGAAGCCCCCATTTAAAGCTTTGCGTTGTTCTCGAGAGAGAGAGAGAGAGAGAGAGAGAGAGAGAGAGAGAGGGAGAGAAAGGGAGAGAAAAAGGACAAGTTTGTTTTATCTTTTTTTTCTAGAGATTGCTTTCTCTTTTAATTCCTTTCTAAACAGTGGAAAGAGGCTCATCTTTTTCTCACACGACTTGGCCCCTGTCGGCCTCTTGAGTTTCACGCGGATATATTTTTTGCCTGGACACAAAGAGATGGAGGGATTAAGGACACTGAGAAACCTTTCAGAAACCACAGCTCCCCGGAGATGAGCACGAAGCAGGGAGGCTGAGGAGACCAGAGGAGGAGTGTGCGGGGGAGGGAGGGGGGGGACAATTGGTCCCCATAACCTTTTGTTTTAAAGTGAGAGGGCATTAGCCTGCTTTCATCATGTAACACAACAACTTGGCCGCTTTCTCACATGAATGCACGCTCCCACTCGGAGCGCCCCAGGGCCATTTTCATTGTAATTTTATTGACTTAATTTTTCATTCATGAAATTATACTTCTCTCCGTCCTCAGGGACCGCCGCCGCCGCCGCCATCCCCGCTCGGCACTTTTGTTCTCTCGTTGCCATCTTGATAGTTTTCCCCCGTGAGATACTTTCAGCTACAATCTCACTGATGTGGGACTCATAAAATGGAATAAGGCAGAAAGGAGGAGGGGAAATCTCGCGTGGTGTAAATCGTTGTTCCAGTCTTGGATTATGAAGGTCACCACTGCTTTCAGTTTGCATTGTACGGCAGCCAAAGACTGTCCTGTAGAGTAATATGAATTTTTTATTACTGCAGACGGTCCTTTCTGCACACCACTTCGCAGCTACTTGGCAAATCTGTTATTTTTTTTCTCCCCACAAAAAAGAAATGCTTATTCAAACCTTCCCTTGCTCGCATTAAGCAATCCTCTTAAAATGCAGGAATATCTGTATTTGAATGCGACTGGTTTTTTGTGTGGTTTTTTTTTTTTTTTGCATCATCCTTATTTTAGCCTCCATATTGCTCACATGTCAAAAAATACTGTACATTTGCATACATATATATATATTTATATATGAATATTACATGAAGGATATTTGACAAAGCTTATCCTATAAGCTGTAAGAGCAACCCTGACATTTCACTTAAGGTAGCAGCAGAATCACACTGTGGAAATGCGCCATTGCGAAGGAAGCACTCCAATAAAAATGTCAGTAAAGAGCAAGGAATCCTCATCGCTAATGTACTTAAAGTGTAAAAACTTAAATTGCACTTTACACAGCAGAATGGCCCCTGGCTCGCAAAAAAACATATCAAGAAAGATCAAACAGGATTTGTGCAGCGAAACTCCACTCACGTCTTTATCAGACAGAAAATCGCAGCAATTAGACCCCAAATTAACCCTGCTTGGATTATTTACATTGAGGAAAGGTTTGAACGTAATCGAGCTGAGTGAAATGACGTGTTTTACATTTCTCCTGAAGCAATACAAGCGCGTTGCAACCAAGGGTGGTGTATAAGCATTACTGTACACTTTGATCAGACACTATTGCCATTAGATGAGCGATCAATGAATGAAATGGTTAAATGTCTAAAAAAAAGTTGTTTTTTTTAATCAATTTATCCATCAACATATCAATGAATGTCTGGTGTTGTTCAGTTTGTATTTTTCTTCTATCCCTTTTCTTCATGCAAAATTCCTTAAGTTAAAAGACGCCTCGACTTGCATATAAATCCTACTTTGAAGTGTGATTGAAATCTGGGATGTTTTTTTCTTAAGTAAACATCTCATAATCCCCCCCCTTTCTTATCTTTTAAAGTGGTCTTTGATGGATTTGTTTGTGTCCTTGGGATTACGACCCCTTTCAGATGTCCACTTTTGGTGTAACTTTCAGATAGACGTCCCCTCGTCCTCCCTGTTCTGTTTTGATGATGCGTTGCAATATTTCTCAGCGAATAATCGACTGCATGTTGTTCAGTATGAGCTTCTTCTCCAGCCAACTATCTTCACGCATTCAGGTATTACTGGAGCTAAATGATCTTGTGTTTCATCTGTCTGTCTCGGCCGTAATAATTCAAAAACGTGCTTTTTCGGTGTACACTCAATGGCAAACCACGTTTTTTCTTGAACTTATTACACGTGTAAAATCTGCAGGTGACACTTTTTTTTTTTCATCAAACGCAATGATCTGAGGCTGAATTCACAGTTAATCTGCTTAAACCTGTGCAACTTGCTGGTAATTACTTCCATAATTGATTTCAAATCAATCGGGGATCTTTTTTTTTTTTTTAATCTCTCGCCTGACTCCAAGACGTCTACAACCTTTCTTGCGAAAGCCTCAGAGAGCTCTTCAGATCGTGCCGTGACGACACCGCACACCTCATTATCAAGGAGAGGAGCAGAGCTGAAATGTCAGTGGTTTTTAATAGGACAGGGCCCACCTGTCACTCGCTAACGGCTTCTAATCAGTGGCACCGACGCTGAAAACCCTTCATGCAAGTTTCAGAAACTTTAAGATGTGATAAAAGGTGAATGTGTTGCTTGCACCTTGCTGGTAACCCGTATCTCTTTTATATGTTCAAATCATCCAAATGACTTAAAAATGTGTGAAATGACACTTTAGTTGTTTCAGAACGAAACAGATGGTTAATATTTGTTTTTGAATGTTTGTTTTTAAAATGCGTTTACATGCACAGCAACTCCATATTGCAATGAAAAAAAAAAAAAGATGGAATGCAGACAGCATAAAACGTACGGTTATAATTAATGTTGCAGCCGCACCAGAAACTACAGAAAGGCCCCAATTACATGACAGCGTTAAAAGTGAAAACGCATTTTTTTTTTTTTGTTTAAGAAAGGTTTTAGATTTACATTTTCATGTAGGGCCACCAGTCGGAGTTGTTATTACCTTCACCAACAAAGTTGGCTGAGAAGGTAATGTTTTTGTCTGCATGTAGGGTAGCTACCAGTATTTATTGGTTTTGTTTGTATTTTACCAATTTTTTTGCAAAAACTACCCACCGAAGTTGCAAGAAATTTTCAAGGGATGATTTGTCACCATCCAAGGAGCAACTGATTAGATTTTGGAGCGTTAACGGCTATCCATTTGTGAATAAATTCGCGAAAAACAAAGTAGATGAGAGAGGCACCTCATGGAGGAGATCAAAAGAGATCAGCATCTGTTGCCATGGAGACGCTCAGTGTTTCTCATAGTGATGTAGCTACCTGGCGTGTTGGCGAAGGTCTGCTTTCTACCGAGTGCTCATTCCATTTTGTTTGACGACTCTATTCAATTGGCATTTTTGTCCCATTTATGGCGAATTAGATCGAATCACAATGCAGTGAAGATCTCTTTAATTCCTCCTTGCGGCAAAAAAAAACCCCAAAACATTTCGTGCACAAGCAGACGGGGTCTTTCCACCCTGCTTCCACTTAATAGTATACAACTGAAGACATATAATCCACCCAGGAGCTGAAACAAAAGCTGCTCCATGCTGAGAGAGAAAATAAATAAAATAGTCTCAGGCGGACCGGAATAATATGATTTTTATCCTGAAGGGGAAACAAGAGAGGAAACCCTGTTACAAGCTCTTTATCTGCTGATTCGTTCATCTTACCTGCACGATCTGTCATTTTCTTGCCCTGCTTACTTCACTTAGATTTATTATGTGTAACTCAACTCAACCAAATCAGACTAAGTGGTTTGGAGTTATTCCACGCACACACACACTCTGCATGTTTGGCATACACCCGGGGAGCCCCTCTTGCACACTGTCAGTGAATATTGCAGCAGTAAGAAAACAGAAAAAGAAGCAGCGACTTGCTAAAGCCTTGATCCCTCTTACTTCTAACAGGATTTGACCCTTAAGACTCGGAGCATGACCCTCATCTGCTGCAATACCATCATCCTGTTTAACATACACTCTCGCCATTGTCCTCCCGTCAGATCACACACACACACATACACACACATTTGGAGGGGCCAACGTAAGCACACAATGGAAACTTCACACACACATTCCAGGGCCCCTGAACCATCGCCGCGTTCCGTCCCCGTCTTCCCACTCACACACACACACATGCACGCACCCTGTGTGACTGTATGATGCAACGCCGCTTCATTTTACACGAAACGCGCAACCTGATGAATCCAGTTAAACGTAAGTCATGAACAACTGCTCCCGGCAGAGCGGAGAGAAAGAGGCGAGGGATGAAGGAGATGACATGCTGGTGATGGCGGGATGGAGAGGAGAGGATGATGGAGAGAGAGAGAGGGGGGGGGGGGGTTAACTCGCTGTGAGAGGATGATACGATTGAATGAGTGAGGAAGACGGAGAGGAGAGAGGCAGGGAGGATGAGGGGATGCGGGGAGATGAAGGAGAGGAGAGATTGAGCAGGCAGCTAAGCAGCAGATTAAACTCCCGGGTCGTCAGCTGTAAAACAAACAGTCCTTTTAGCAGGGGATCAAATCCAGACTTAACCCCCCCCCCAAAAAAAAAAAAACCCAACCCCACCACACAGCCATCTCTACCACTCCTCTCCATCCCTCATCCACCTTATCCTCCTCATCCTCCTCATCCTCCTCATCCTCCTCATCCTCTCTCCACACACTTCGGCGCAGAGCAGATAATGACACTCGGTGAAGTAGAAAGGGAAAAAATAAAGAGGATGACAATCTTGGTGGATAGCAAAGTCCCGTCTCAGGGCCCCTTTTTGTGCGATGCCACCTAAATTGCCCCTCGGGGAATGTGAAGTCCTATTACACTCAGGCACAAGTCCTTCATTATATTTGTTCTTTTTATTTTTATCCGCCTTTCCAACACAGCTTCTTTTGGTGATAAACTGGGCTAATATCCTCGCACAGTCGCACTGGAAAGTAAGTAAAGCAAAGGAGATGGGTTTTATTTCCCCCCCCCCCCCTCTCAGAGTTCTGTGTTTATATTACATCTTTACTGTAATATTCCCCCGACAACACCGCTTGCCTCAATATTCAGACCGTTTGTTTAAATCTCTTTTTCTGTCATCTGGTTTCGGGATGCTGCCTGGGCGGCTCCATCAGTCCGAAGGCTCAATTTCCAAACTGTCAGCTCCTATACTTGCTGTGAGGCCTCTTCTTTTGTGTGTGTGTGTGTGTGTGTGTGTGTGTGTGTGTGCACAAATATATATCCATTTAAATCCACAAGCGGCAGCAGCAACAGTGTTTTCCCTCTTTGTTCTTCCATCTTTGCTGGGGCCCATCTGAGTTCTCTGGTGGCTGAGAAAGTGTTTGAAAAGTGAGGATATATATTTAAAAAAAAAAAAAAATGTGGGGGGTGCTTCAATTGGTTGTCCAGGGCTTAAACACTTTGAAAATAGTTGGGGAAAAAGAACAACAACAAAAAAAGAAAATAAAATCTCAGTTTCTGTATTCAGGAGCTGTCGGCAGTTTTACGCCGTCTTTATCGGCAGAGGAAGCTTTGCCATTGAACTGCAAAAAAAAATTCTCTCATTTTATCCAGCCTGGCCGGAATGTGGTGCTTGGAGAGGAACTTGGTTCACAACTTGGGGACTAATTATGAAGCTGAATGAGCAGAAGTAGTGAGACCACGGCTTCCATCACAAATTTAAATATCGCTTTAATTGGTCATTAGCTCTTCATATTGACTCAGTTGTTTAAAGGCACCAAATCTCCAATGGTGACATGTGGCAACTTTTGGTCTGATGACCAAAGTGTTTTTTGGGAATTTGGAAACAATTATTTTTGTGAACCTTAATAAAAATTATTTTTTTAAAGAAATAGATTAAGGGCTGATACGGTAGAGCTTTATTCCTCTTACAGTAAATTGCTTTGTTTTCAACAGCTAAAAACACACAGACCTGGTCTGATGCTGGTTTATTTGGTTTATCTGCAACCTGCCGCTCTGGAGCCACATGTGGCTCTTTGGCCCTTCTGTAGTAGCTCCATGAAGTGTTCACAAAAGGATACCTAAATAAATATTTAGTATTGTTTTCATTTTATTCACACACAAAGTCCTTTTCAAAAATGACTCTTGTTGTTTTTTTTCTTTCTTTTTTGTAAAGCACCACAAGAAATAGGGAAAAATACATTGAAAACTGAAACTAAAGCTTTAAAAAAAAAAAAAAAGCTTAGAAATATAGGGAGGAAAGGAGCCAGAATGGTTAACACACCTAAAATCAGGTGTAATAACATGTAATAAATTGTTTACCATCCTAAATTGTAATTGGAACTTTGTAAATACACCATAAAACACAGTTTATGTTCATATCTCAAACCTATATAATGAAACTTCTTTGCTGGTTTTGATGGTATGTTGGTCGCATAGATCAACATACAACTGATCAACATGAACCACTGAGGAAATGATGATGCTCATGATGCTGTTGTTTTGTTTTTCTTTCCCTGCCGGCAGAAACGTAAAAGATCATGGATTATGTACTCATCATTAAGTTCTGTTTGAACCTTTTGAGGATGCAGTTTTTTCTCTCGTCTTTAAAAACAAGACAAAACAAAACAGATTACCATTTCACAGAAATAGCAAAATACCAATTTGTTGTGCTTGAATTATTACCCCAAAGCTCATATATGTGCTCACAACTCCTGGTTGCCCGGCAACACCTTTGCCAACATTTGGGAACTCGGAACACCAGACGGCTGGTTGCTAAGAAACATTTACGGCCCGTAACCAAATTGTGATTTTCTTACCTTGGAGTCTGTGTTAATTAGTGAGGTTTTGGAGGTGTTGCTGGGAGTGTTAATGAACTGTGAAGAAAGCAACGTTAGCTCCATGTATATCACATATGAGTTGTGTTTTATTGGCTCCTATTGCAAGAGGAATGTATATAATTAAAGTACCCAAACCTAACTCCGACAGGATGCTTGTAACTTTAATGTCTCCCGGGTTAGGGTGACAAATCACAATATCTTCGTCAACTTAGGTGCTTTATCGCAACAAAAGTTTTCATTTTCAATAAAGTAATAAAATCCCATATTTATGAGCTGCGTACGTTTGTGTCAGCAGGATTTCGGTTTATTATCTTCTAATTAGGAAGCCTCTTTTTCAGCAGCAGAGCACGTGTCCATGCGCCACAGAGAACTCGTAATTTGACACTCGCTTCATCTTCTCACATGGATGAATTGGAGGAAAATACCCAGTGAAGAAAGCCATTATACATTCCTGTCAGTTTATACAAACCTGGAGTGTAAATAGGGCTGAAAATCTCCTTATTGCTTTTTTTTTCCTTTTTAAAAAATATATATGTATTATAAGTAGGTTACTCAATATTAGAACATAATATAGAAATCAATCAATCGTGACCCAGGCAGCATTAAAACAAAGTTTATCATGAGTCGCATGAATCGCTGAGGTTATGTTCCTTTAAGGCATAGAATAAGTCTCAGGATAACAAAAACATGACATCAGGGAAGGTCCTCACAAAAATATATATATGTGTGTCTGTGTGTCTCTGTGTGTGTGTGTATGTATGTGTTTGGTTTCAGGCTCTTTGCATGTGACCCATAGTCCCTGGGCTGCTAAAAGCACAACATTCAACTCAATTAGTGGCATGCATAATTGATAGCTGTCTGGGAGAGTATTTGTATTTACACTGGAATTAAAAGCCTCCGGTGTCAACTATCACTTCTGAGGGACGATAAGTGTGTATGTATGTGTGTGCGTGCGTGCGTGTGTGTGGGTGTGTATGTATGTGTGTCTGTGTGTGTGTGTTTCTACGGGGGAATGTATGGGGATACGCGTCTATGATAAGCTGAAGTGAATTGCTGCAGGGAACTTCTTCTAATGTCTTCTTGCTCCTGCGGGGAGAACTAAATCACAGCTAATCCACCTCCAAACACAACACTTTGTTTAGGTTAAGAGCTGCGAGATTAACTCGTAACCCACCTCTCCACTCTGTAAAAGTTTTATTTGTGTACATACAAATATAGTTTTTTAATTTTCCGATATGCTGTGCTTTTCTTCCTAGACAAACGTCACACGTACATATACATTAACATAATTATCCTATTACCGTGCTTGGTTTTATCTATAGATCACTGAGTTGTTGCTGGGCAACAGGCTGGAGAAGTCACATCTCGTTGGCCCATCTACTGCATAATTTCCTGTAAAACTACAAATTGTTTTTATTGTGTTTGCAGTAATTTGACAAATGTACCTTCCAAACATTGTTAATGTAAAGTATTTTTGGGCGAATCATTATATTTCAATATAGGAGAATGATACCTCTGTGGAATTAACAAGTAAATAAATAAATAGACAAGCAACCCTAACCCACAATCCATAAAAAACAATGACTATCTCCTTTTTTTTTTTTTTTTTTTTAACTGTGAGCCATCTGCAATGAATAATACACAATATACAATATTTATTCTGTGCACATGTTGTATTTTTTATGTTTTACTGAAATTTCGTTGCACTGTTGTCTTGTCTTGTCTCGGTTTGTCTTATTTTATATCATGCATGTTTTTGTACTATGGGAGGAAACCTCAGTACCCGGAGGAAACCCACACACGCATGAAGAGAACATGCAAAACCAGCCAGTATTTGAATCCCGTGCTAACCGCTGCGCCACTGTGCGGCCCACCGCTCTCTCATAATTCCCAATTTTAAAGCGCTCCAACATTGCACTGAATTGTGGGAAGAACATCCTCCACTCCACAGAGAAACTGGACTCAGACTGGGTTTATCATGGCTGTGATTCAAGAGCACTAACCACTCCACCTGTGTGTGTCATGGCTCTGCAATAATCCCCGGTTTTTATAGCATTTTTACCCACAACAATAGTGATATAGGCATTGTGTAGTAAAGTGTTGATCTGTGTGCAAGTATTATGGTTTGAATCTGGTGTGACAGCACATCAGACGTACCGACAAATATAAGAACAAGTTGTTAATGGGAAGCAGTCTATTTCCAAGTAACTATAAACTACAATCCTGCTAATGAGCCTGCAGTGGTTTGATTAATTATTCTTTTGTATTGAGCTGAATTGCCTGATGAAGTGCCAGATGAGTATTTAGAGGATGACCGCTACAAAAGGAGAAGAACAAATAATTACAATCATTTTATTGTTTTTTTTTGGGGGGGGGGAAATTGAGTCTGTTGTTTGGATTGAAGTGAGACAATGGCTTGAAGTGCATCAGCTGGAGGAAAGAAATCATGTGGCCGCCTCCTCCAGCGGAGCACTGAACAGTCTGTTGACCTTGGCTAAAGTCACTCCTGTCAGGTGAAGAGCAAGTGTGTCGTGGAGTAAAGTGTGGCTCTCGCATTGAGTTCATCACCTATTTGATTCAGCCGGGAGAAAACCTGCAGTCACCTTCACATGTGCTCAATCATATCTCTTCCTCTAATGCGCTTCGGTCCTGACGTGGGAGGAAGGCGGCGGGGTGGGGTGGCGCGGGGGTGGGGGGGGGGGCACCTTCAGCTTATTTCCTCTTTGCTCCTTCTCCTTTTTAAGCTCTGACCCTTTACACTCTCCCTGGTAATGATTGTCATTTAAGCTTATTTCACCATTGACCTTTTATCACCCTGAGAAACAGCAGCTCACCTCTGAGTGCCACATATAGAAGTTGCAGATGAATATCCTTGAGTTGTTTCTGTCAATTATTGCTCGACCTGGACAAATATCAGAGAATTAAACCTTTACTTGTCAATGTACTCTCAATCTGAGACTGTGTTTTAAGGATCATTTTAAGAAGAAGCACTCATGTGACATTTATATTAAATTATATTTGTCAAAAAAAACCAACACATTGAACTTACAGAAACAACACATAATTCACTATTGAAGTTTCTTTGGTGAAAGTTAGTTGGATAAAGCTGCGGACTTAAGTCTGAGTGGTTGTTAAAAACGCCAGTCCAATCTGGAACATATCCCATTTGTTTCACTAGAAATGCATAAATAAACAAAATCATACATATATTTAATATTTCATGAGGTTCTAGATCATGTTATTGGTTACTAAAGTGAAATGATTAAATATTTCATCACGTTTCCCATGATTTTCATCAATTTACAATAAATAATTCAGAAGAATCAGAAGAAATACCTGATTAATAGGTTAAGCTCTCTGTTTGCCTGTTGAACACTTTTATGCAAGTTTATTGATTTATTGCATTATAGATTACATTCTTAGTTGCCTTTTGTTTTGTTGATTACATAAAATTGATCAAATGTTTTCATAATATTTATTTATGTCAGTGTTTATCTGAAATGTGGAGAATAGTGAATGAATAACAATGTTTCCCCTCCCTATAGTCGTATATTTCTTGCTAATTGGTGACTGTGACTGTGTGTGTGAGTGTGTGTCTCTCTTTTTTCATCCTCTGTACTGATGACCTTCAGTCAACTGCTATCGTCTCCAGCACCCTTCGACCCTGAGTTGGATGAAGCAGAATAGAAAATGGATGAATAGATAATACACGATTAAATAGTTGATTCCCACACTGAGGCTGTGGTAGCTTGAATAGGTTTTCCCTGAGAATTCATGAAAATCATTATAACCGGTTACACGTTTCGCTTCAAACTTTTCATAATCGCACAAACACGGTTGAGTTTTGGCCTCTTGCTTCACCAATGATCTCTTATGTGCTTTTTCATGGGAAATATTAACAAAATAGCTTATCAACTGCAATCTGATGCTATTTTTAGTAATGCAGATGTCAACCAGGTTGACATTAAATTGTTGGAGTTGGTGGATGGTGTGAAACTATATTGTCCTCTTCAATTTTTCACATTAACTTCGATTATAAAGGCCTACAAAGTCACCGAAGTGAAGAAAAACTTGATTGCGCTTCCGTAAAACCAGAGGTTTAGCATTTTCATTTCCAATAACCACCCTGTTCCAGATGTGAAGATTTGCTTCACTTCCTCGTCATGAAAACAAGTAAATCGAATAATTTTTTCTTTTTCGACTGCTGCCATGTCAAAACAAGTAATTTAGAGACTCTAATCTGCTTTTTTCAACATGGTACTGACAGATTTCTAGTTAGAAAATTACTTTTAGTTGCACTTAAGCAAGCACATTGTCAATTAAAATTCAAATCTCTGACATTCTCGGCAAATCAGCCAATGTTGTATTTCTTGTGTGAATGTGTTTTGGTCTCCTGAGTTTGACTTGGTCCTCCTAATTCTGGGGTGTGTGAGGGAGGGAAGGAGGGAGGGAGGGAGACTTGTGGTGGGAGAGACAGAGGAGGAGGAGGAGGTGGGAGTGCGGTTAGAGGGGTGAGATGAGATAGGGGGTTTTAAGATCCATCCATCCATCCATCCGTCCCTCAGTCCTCTCAGATCTGAAGTGGGCCGGCGGACAAAGTTTTCCACTCCTGCTTCCCATCAAGGTAACACCACCCACTCAATTATTCTTATTACACTGGAAATAACATGATTATTTGTGAATTAATAGATCGATTATACCTGGGACTCACTGTTTGAACAGAAGAAAAAAAAGCCTCTCTTTGTTGACATTGTGCATCTGAATGACATGATCATTTTAATGTGTTCTTGGGCTCGATCTGCACGTTCGGGCACTTATCCAGGAAAACAAGCTTTAATTTGTGGTTAACCACCAATATAAAAGGAGGCAAAAACGCCGGAGTCAGACTTTGCATAAAATTGCAGAGGAAAATAAATTGTATTAACTCGTATTTGTCTGCAGAACACTAATTATTTTCATTTGTAGGGTTTTTTTTTAATCTCCATTTTGGAGCAAAGTGTCTTTGTCTGAGCCTTTAATAGCCTCCTGATAACGTCCCTGTGACCCTGCAGTGATCAGGTGAGAAGGGAAAAGAGAATAAAAAAAGTGCTGAAGGCGGATGTAGTTTCTTCTTTTCCTTTCTTTTTTACCCCCCGCTCCAAGATAAGAGGATATTATATCTTGCGGAGGACTTATAGGAGAGGAGACATCATTCAGGAGGGGAGCAGGGTTATGTGAAGCACTTCTTGAAGAGATGAGTTTGGAGCCTTCCAGGGAGGATGGTGGGTGTTTTCTGCTGCTGTGATTCGCCTGGGAAGGTCATTGTGTTTGTGGGTGGACAATGTGTGTTTACAGGATGAAATTATAGGGGAATATTGACACTGCCAAGCAGTCCCTGCAAGGAAATGGTTCAAGTCTGATCTGCTCTAATCACAAAACAGTGACTGAGTTCAAGTCATTTCAAGCATGATTATGATTAGTAAGCAATATGGGGTCCCCCCCCCCCCCCCCCCCCCAAAAAAAAGCTTTAATTCATTTGTAATTATATTGATATTAATATAATAGATACAGAAAAAGATGAGTTCTGGTTCAGATCCCCTCATTAAATTAAAACGTGCGAAGAGGATTTAATTTTTCACTGAAAGCAGAAGTTGTTGCAATCAGTTACGTCTGCACCTTGTTGCGATGGCTAATTCAACACCACATGACAGATAATTAATACTTATTTTAAGCTGCTTTCCCCCTCTTCTCTCCTCATCCTGCCTCTGTGTGATGATGACGACGACGACGAAGACGATGGCGGGGATGCGTAGGCTGAATGTGTTTGTGTTTTGTTGCAGATGCAGTGCAGCTGCAGCCCCCCAGTCGGACACCTTCCATCACCTTACTGGAGCAGAAGTAAGGGTGTGTGTGTGTGTGTGTGTGTGTGTGTGTGTGTGTGTGTGTGTGTGTGTGTGTGTGTGTGTGTGTGTGTGTGTGTGTGTGTGTGTGTGTGTGTGTGTGTGTGTGTGTGTGTGTGTGTGTGTGTGAGAGTTCATCTCAGTTATTCTTGCGAGTGTGGGTTGCAAATTGTGTAGGACAGCATTCATCGGCTATTTATGTAAGAGTTATTATGTATTCATCCTCTACAGACTTGCAGTGTATAAATAGACAAAACAGTGAAGCAATAAAGCACATCCCACACAAATAATGAGCGGATTTAGTAACTTTAGGACAAAACACAGTAGATTTAGTGATGAACACTGACCTCATGGCGGAAATGTCAGTTGGTAGTCCTTCCTGTGTTTATGTTTGAACACCCCTGATTTAGATTATGTCTGGAAAAAAAAAAAAAAAACATTCCCATTCACTGCCACACCCTCTTGCTTCATTTCTCCTCAACATTAGCAAAAATGTTTTCTTCACTGTGGCACTCAGTTTTTATGATTAGTTTGTTTACAGCTCCGACTGAGATTCATGGTGATGATAAAAGCTAAATGCAGACACTATTTCTAAAGATTAACAAAATGTAATCAAATAGCAATGTCGATTAGCATTTTTGTTTCACGAGCGGCACTAAAGCGGCATTATCTGAGGTACCATGGCACCGTAAGACTTCTAAAGCCCCATTTTTTAATAGAACAATTTACAGATAGCTATTGTGCCGCGAGAAGCCATTGTGACAAATAATCATGGAGTGAATTTGGCATAATGAGCTGAGGTTGAATAAGCTTGAAATTGTTTTCTCGTGAGGGCGGAGAGATTAGTTTGTGCCCATACAAACAATCAGTGTCGAATAAAGAGGGAGGAATCCCTCCACATCAGCCTGTTTGATCTGATATAATTAGAAGCGGAGCAAACACGGTTCTGTCGGAAGGTTTTCTTTTTTATAAGGTGCAGTAACTCAGTCAGTATTGTTTCCAGAGACAGCTGATATCCTCCTCAGAGCAAACTTTACAGACGCTTGAAGAGGTCTGTTCACTTCTGGTATTGTTGAGCAAAGTAATCACAGTTTATCTGCGCATTAATACAAGGTCACTGGAACAAAAAAAACCCAAAATGTGTTACCTTAGAATTGTGAGCTTGGATTACACCAATTTAATACATAATAGGTCATGATGCCTGTTAAAATACTTTTGGTTGCAAAAGAGTTTCATGGCCTGTAATACCTCCATTTTTTTTTAGGTTTCACAAATATTTACAAAAGTGCTGTAAGTGAATAAAAAACTGATCGGAGATATCACAAAGCAAAGAAACAAAGACGAGGGTGACTGTTCAAACTTAACAAAAGTCTCATGACTAGTATGAATATGTTTGTTTAATTTGATGGTCAGTGAGTGGACATAATCCAGTTTCAACTTTGCGTCATACTGTCAGCAACATTCTTCCCAAATTACTCTCTGAAAGTATAACAACCAAACTGATACTCCTCTAATGTCAGGTGGAGAAAATGTGTGTTAGAGTCATTAATGTTAGTATGAGCAACAGTTGGAGTGGAATTTAGAGTTAAGGTTAGAGCTGGAGTTGCTTGAGCTTGAGCTATTGTGAGTTAATTACTTCAAGTGAAAGTAAATTTGAGTGATCATGAGTTAGTTGGATTAGAAATGGGATCCTACAGTGATTTTAGTGCTGCTTATAGGAATATATAATAACAAATCAAATTGCTCAGCATTCTTTTACGTTTGACAAAAAAATGTAGCATTTAATTCAACTGACTTTCAGTCTGCTGAGATCTTCTTGGACTTCACAGAGGATTTACGATTTGGAGCGACACCATCTAGTTTCCTCAAGACAGACCTAAATGTATCTCTAAACAATATTCACTGCTGTGTTTTAGGTTTGTCATACACACACACACACACACACACACACACACACACACACACACACACACACACACACACACACACACACACACACACACACACACACACACACACACACACACACACACACACACACACACACACACACACACACACACACACACGCCTATGATCACTCGAGTCTGTAAGTATATGTTAGATTGTGGGAGGAAACTGGACCAAACAGGAAAACTGGAAAGAAATACCAACAAACATCCGACCCACTGACATCTAATATGTAGCTTCAAAAGTGCTCTAATAAACTAGCGGCTGTCCTGGTGCTGTCGAGTTGACCTTGCTCTGTCCCCTCGCAGCGGTGCTGTTCCCGGACTGGGCCTACAAGCCGGCCTGGTCGCCCGGATCCAGACAGGTCCAGCTGTGGCACTTCCTGCTGGAGCTGCTGGGCCGAGGTGAAGGCGGCGCCATCGGCTGGGGCGGCGAGTGGGGCGAGTTTGTCATCAGGGACCCCGAGAGGCTGGCCCGGCTGTGGGGGGAGAGGAAAGGAAAACCGCACATGAACTACGACAAGCTCAGCCGGGCGCTCAGGTAATGCAAAATGCAGGAGCGGAGAAGTTAGCGCCGGAAGCGACGGCCGCGCACGCACACTGCCATACATCAGCACTTTAACTGTGACCGTGAGTAATCTTCCCCCTACTGTGCGGCCGCCCGCCTCGGGCGGACGCTGTAAATATACCGTACCTCTCGACAACATGTGTTGTCAAATGAAATTTTCAAAACGTGAAAATGCCCATGGATGCGAGCGCACATGCCATCTGGGAGGCCCGATATGTCTGAAGCGGCCGGCAGGAAGTGGAGCGCGTTACCGTGGGCCGCCGTGAACATGACACAGACAACCGTTTCACTTGCAGATACTACTACAACAAGCGCATCCTGCACAAGACCAAAGGGAAAAGGTTCACCTACAAGTTCAACTTCAGCAAACTCATCCTGGTCAACTATCCGGGATACCCTCCGCCGCCCGGCCATCAGGTCATCACCAACCACTCGGCTTAAAGGACGCCACCGTGAAGGGAAACTGGATCAGTGCTCACATTAAAGATGCAGCACGTACCGTTTAAATTATTCCACTTTTGTTGAATTAGGTGGCAGTAGTGCGTCATTGCGGTGAGATAGCGGAGCCCCTCTGGCCAAATCCAGCCGACACGCAGGGAAAACAGACTCGAAAAAGAAATACGTGAACCTGCCTAAAAGAACAGATCCCTCAGTTCAGATGTTTTTTTTTAAGTGTAATTCATTCCAGACACACACAAAATACAAATACATGTGAAAAAGTTTTTCAAAAAGTACACACACACTTATATTATATATCGTTATAACTAACGAAAGTATTTTGGCAATTGTTAAAATGATCTTCCTCAGGTATTGACTATCTAAAATAAATAAATACATCTAAATGAGTTAAGTGCATCACTGGACTTCTGTCAAACTTTTTTTTTTTTTTTAATCCAATCTATTTTTGTAAATCTACATTTATACAGTAGAACAATACAATGTTTGAAAGAAACAGTGGGAAATGTCTCCAAATATGACCAGGTGCACTATAAAAGGTTCATCTGGGTGTTCATTTTCTTATTCGACTGACTGAACAGGGTGCATTATCATATCCAAAATATTTCAATATCTCACATACTGTACCTTCAAAGTACTTCAAACATCATTGAGTCATCATATAAACTATCCAGTTTCCCAAAACGGAAGTGTGGTTCTTTAACAAGAGTTTCATTCCACAAACTGGGGGGAAAAAACAATTACCTTAAATGTATTAACCCTTATTGAGAAGTTCTCACAGAAACAATTACCACGGCTTTATCATTTAATATGAATTTGGCTGACTCTGTTTAATATTAATAAAATAAAAAAGAGTCACCACTAACACTTTATCATTTAATGTAAAATCAGCCATTTGCTGGGTGTTTGAGTGAAATCACATTTGCGGGAGAAGTGAGGGCTGAGGGTACCTCCCATCCTTCACAAGGAGCCCGACTTTGTTTAATTATATGATAAACTCAGAAACATTAGGGATTAGCAATGGCTGCTTTGTCCGTTAGAAATATACAGCTACTTTTGAAAAAAAAAAAAGGAAATCCCCCCCTGCTTGGAATTAAACTCTTAGCATCATATATACTAATTAGGTTTTTGCAATACACGTGGAAAGCATCAAGAACACCTGCATTATTTGAGCGCTGTGGAACGTTTTGCATCTTCTCAGCTGTGTCAATGATTTCCAGCAGGTGTTCATGATGACTTCTGCACTGCTGTCCTGAAAGATTCATGTTTTCATCTCATCCATCCATCCTGACTGTACGTCCGTTTCCTCCATCCAGATGGTTCAGAGCGCCCGTCCTCCTTTCCCCCTCCTCCCCGCTGAGAGTGGGCCCCCCCTGCGCGGAGGGGCCGGCCCGGTGATAGACAGAGGTAAGATCCCTCCCTGGATCTCTCGTCCGGCTAAACACAATCATGTCAACGAGCCACGCTCCAATCTGAGGCTGACAGAGATGCCGGGGGCAGTACAAGGATTTAACCGGTTTTTATTTTCATCTGAGAAGCCGAAGATGTCAGGGTGAGACGGTTTGGACATGAGCAGAAGGAGAAACAGTGGCTATGTTAGACAAAGGATGTTGGAGATGAAGGTCAACCAGACAGAAGTAGTAGAGAAAGAATCCATTCAATTGGATTTTTTTTTATTTATTTTTTTTATTGCACTAAATCATTTCAAGGCACTTTTACAGAGGAAAAAAAACAACATTCAATTCCACAAATAGGAGACAGTGGAAAGGAAAAACTAAGTTTTAACAACAAGAAACTTGCAGAACGAGACTCAGAGGAGGAGACCTTTGCACATTGTTAGTTATTTACATAATCCAATAATGTATACCTCCAACAAAATAGACTTATCTGAGTGAAAAAAAGGTGCAAGCTGTGGCAGAAATTGATCATGTACCAATTTTACATAGTGTCTTATCCACCTTACCAACAAAATAAAATCTTATTTCCACATATAACATTAAAAAAGTGATTCGCCCTTGTCTTTTTTTAGGGAAACTCTTCCAGCTGTAGAGAAATTCCAAATCGTTTCCTCGGAGTGAATTTACGAAGGCAGGACAGTGAGCTTTACATCCTGATGATCAAGCGACTCGCCGCGGCCGTGATGCGTCTTCAGTTTTGTTTTTTTTTGTCAATGCCAGGGCTTAATGTTGCAGAGAAATGGGACGCTGCACCGCCGCGCTGTGTAATCAGCCTCAGACGCACATTTAAAAGTTTCCGTCATCGTTAACTTTCTGTGTGATGTCTTTCCAGTAATGACAAAATATTTTCCTCCCCTTATCACTTTTCCCCCATTTCACTCACGTCGCACGGCTCACAGCAGGTACGCCACACATTTATAAACACCTCAGGCTTCTTCAAGAAGATGATACAGAGAAAACACATTTTGATTCTGCACTTTAATGTATTTCAAGGTGAAAACAAGTTGACAGTGACTGATCTTGACCTTGAAGACCTTATTTCTTCAAGCAGTTCGAATGTGTTGGAACATTTGAAGGAAAAAGAGAGTAAATGTTTATTAAAAAATCGTCTATAGGGGCTTTAAAAGTTGTGATGCTACAGGATCGTTCAGGGCTCATCACCTGGCACAAGAGCGGAGGTGGGGATTGGATTAAAGCTTCAGAGGAACGTGAATAATTGACTTGTGGTTTAACTTTTTATCGGGCGTTCATTAAAATACAGAATGTATTTCCTTCATGTGGTGTTGAGGGATGTTTATGTCGTTTGAAGTTACAAGAAATAAAGATTCACTGTTACAATCTCAGCAGAATTACACATTTTATTATTTATAGTTGTAAAAACAAATCTGAGTCGTCTTAGAAACCATCTATTATTATTGTTATTGAATAATATTGAACTATTGTGTGTAACTATTCTATTATAATATAATGTGTTCTTTACAAAAACAAACACAAAAACATGACACGTAACATTTATTGGGTGTTTTCTTTTTCCCAGATTAGTCCATTAATCTGCTGCACAGACTGGTTTGAAGAGATGCTCTGACAAACACTGTGCTGTTAATCATATTATGATAATTACAACAAATATGAAAACATTTCTCCTTTTAATTTGCCCTTTTAATTTAGAAAGAAATACAAAAAACAGAAAATTACCCATTAAAAGGGTTCAGATTTACTCTTTCCAAATTGGAAAAAAAGTGAATTTTGACATTCTGGATTTTCTGATACTATAAAAGTTTAATCGTTTCTGTGCAACATGATGCAACGTTGGCTGGAATCAGTTTTCATCTTGCTGCTGCACGTGTCGGTGTATCGATACATTGATATGCATCGGAGCTCCTCACATGTTTTCAACGGGCTTTCTTGTAATTTGCGATTGATGCGACTCCCCCTCTGCTCTCTGACAGCCTCCCACCCTACGCATCACCCCTTCCTCCTCCCGTGCTGCCTCCCCAAGCTGCTCCCTGTGCCTCGGGCTCTCCACAGCCCCTTCCCGTTCATTCCCGCCCCGGCGCGGCCCGTGGTCAGCCTCAGGGAGCCCAGCGGGGGGTCGGGACTGTACGCCAGCGGCTGGCCAATCAAGAGCCCCGCGGGCTGGGATCTGACCCATCACATCGGCCGGAACCTGTTTGGAGGAGTCAAGCAGACGGAAATTCAAGAGGCGGAGAGGAGAGTGGGGAGAGATTCACGGATCGGAGGGAGAGAGTGAACGGTCACAACAGATGGACTGCTTTCCCTCCTCAAAGCTCTCAAACTCACACTGCTTGGGCTGTTTGTCTGTTTTTCTTTCTGTACAGAGTTTCATGATTTACTTCCTCTAATTTAAAAATATATAAACTTTGTATTTATTGTTGGTCTTTTCTTTTGTCAGCACTTCGTCCCAGAGTAGGGATTTCCTCTAGCAGACAATTAAAAACACGGCACTTGAGTAAATAAAGCGGCGCACTCAGCTTTCATTATTCAGCTCTTTGACTTGTCTCCCTCTCGTTCTTTAAGGGAATAATAGGAGTTGTATGAATGATGCATTCGAGCTAAAAGTTTCATGACGGACGACCTCGTCATGTCCCTTCAGCTTCAGGACCACTCGGAACACTCGTCACCACGTGCACTGTCTCCTCCCACCCGACAGGGGGCAGCAGCGCCGCCCACGCCACCTTAACCAGACAGCAGCCTTTCCCGGGAGAAACAGAAGGGGGAGAACCATATGCGAATATGTTCCACTCTGACAAGAATTTCTAGTACCGCGGACACGAATCAGATTTTAAGCTTTCGATCATAAATGAATCCATTCACATGATTTGAAATAATGTTTTATCATATATGCATGCCCGTGCATTTCACAAGTATAACGTAGTGGAAACTTTCGAATCTCCGTGCCTTCATTTGAACGGCCCATGTTTTATGTTTAGAGTGGCTCATCTTGTCAGTAAACGATCTTTGTCTTCGAGTCATTTTGGCGCCGAATATTCCAAGTGATTTCACCGTCTTGCAGCGCGGGAGTTGCTGGTTTTTAATGTGCGAGTGTTTGTGGATGAGAAATATCAACCCTGCTTTAATCACGACGCTTATAAACGCGGCACAAGGTGAAAAAAAAACAACCTTTACGAGACAACATGCAGCGGAGCATCGCGTAAGTAACATTATGAAACGAGGAGAAAGTTTGTGTTTACCTTCCTGGTTGGAGCTAGCTTGACAGTGTTTGTTTGTATGCTAGCTTCTCCTACAGTTTAATGGAATAAATGTGACTTAAACGAGGTATAAACCGCAAAGTGTGATGAAAGTATAGCGTTAAGATGAGTTAGTTTGGGACGTGTGTTTTGATGGCAGGCTGGGGCAATAGTATATTGTGATTTTTAGCTTCAGTGTAAAGGCAGCGTGTGTCACTCAAACTACACAATTAGTCACATTATCAGTCTCTCAACACTTCGTGATACAGTCATACAAGCATCAGCTGCGCATTTGTTTAAAACACCTTTTCTATCTGAATAAAGTCAATCAAATCATCAGATTGTGCAACAAAGAAAGTATGTTCACGTTTAACTTACTTTAACATACATACATTTCTCCAGCTATCCATTGGCATTTTCCTCCTTCTAATTTGTTCATTTTTTTGGATCAAATGTATTTTCCACCTTTTCTATTCTTGCCTTGTATTGGATGTACATAGTTTATACGTTGGATTATTCTGATTGATTTTACACATTTTTACATCACATTTTATTTGCACCTCTTGGCGATCAGATAGATAGATATAGATAGATAGATAACTTTATTCATCCCCGAAGGGAAATTGTTTTGTTGCAGCATTCTGGTACCTAGGAATGTTATAAAATCATTTGTGTGTAATTGATTTTATTCTTTTATTCAGTGGATATTTGAGCGTCATTTCAAGTGAGGAGCAACTGTCTCCGACTAGTTAGAAACCTGTTATGTAGCTCATATTCATGGGAAGGTTTTTCTGCATCACTTCAAAATCATTGCACACCTAGAAAAACACATATTATGATATATTTCAGGGTTTTGATAAGCAAATAAAGATCTATCTGCATGTAGATTATGAATCCATGAGATGATAGTAATTGTATGTCTTTTTTTCCACTAGATCATTTTTCCAGCCGAAGAGCAAGGACATTCAGAAAAAGAAGTCAGATGAACTCGTGAAAAAGTAAGATTTTCTGCACTATGCCCAGTTTCTTTCAGATATTCCATTGGAGCGTCCAAACCTGCAGCTCTCCTTTTGTTGGCTTGAATTCTCCAATGAATGAGAGTCAAATTATCGTATTAACATTAACAGATTGATTCATGTTCACTTTGAATATCTTCCTATTGGCGCATAATAGTTTGTCTGCTGATGTGTGGACATGATCTCACATTCAGATTTACCCAGAAGCCCTCCGTTATAGACTGTGGACTTGTTACCTCGACTTATTGAATGTGTTTATCTAAAGTTGACACACCAAAGAAATGTTCAAGAAAAGACGATATATGATGATAAATATGATTTCCGGAGATCCTAAATGAAGATGCTATATTGATTACACTTTCAGTTTATCTGCTGAGGTTAATATTGTGAGTGACATCACTTTAAATGACAGACGTGCGCTATCTGGTCCAATCCGATGTGCTGTTTACGTGGTCTGACCAGATCATGAACAGGGTTACATCTCCTACAACTCAATAGAATGAATGAATTATATTAATAGAATGAACAAAATGTCCACGTAGCCACAGCTAATCTTGCCTCTAAAATTCTAGTAATTGGACAGAAAGACAAACTGAAAAACTCAACCAGCTGAAAATAAAACAACGAGCCAGTCAAAGTGAAGCCCGAGTTCATTTTCAAGCATTTCTTCCTGATGAAAGCCTGCCTACATGCTGGCAGTTCCACCCCCCCCCCCCATTCGCAGGTCTCCATTACAAAGTGAAACTTTTTGTGTCCTGTCGTTAGAATCAAAAGATGCTGGCGTTTCTCATCTCCGTGCTGCTTTGATGATAAGTGTTAATTATCTCCGGACTCCATAAGCTTTAAAGTGTATCTTAAAGCTCACTTTAATTGACTTGCCTTCATGTAATGACGCTCTCATTATTGCTTTGACCTCTCCTTTTAATGGCTCTCACTTCCATTTTATGGGTTTTCATTATTTTATAGCTTTCCGCTGTTGTCTGTGTCGTTTTTCCTAAATTCCCCATTGGGCGCTTTTTGATCTGCGTTGTGTAAATCGGGCGCGGTGCTTTTTTTTTTTTTTTGTGCTGTAGGTCCGTGAAGAGTCCTCTAAAGGTGCAGAATGGCGTTCAGGAGGTGGACTCGCCCATCAAGAAGGTCACCAAGCGCAGCCGTCAAATCCTGGACAGCGACGAGGACGAGGCTCCGGCAGTGAAGGAAAAAGTGGCCCCAAAAGGACCAGTGAACAAGGAAGCCCCCGTGAAAGCGGACAAGGAAGCCCCCGTGAAAGCGGACAAGGAAGCCCCCGTGAAAGCGGACAAGGAAGCCCCCGTGAAAGCGGACAAGGTACAAACTCAGTTTCACACCTTAAAGTTATTTCTCATTAGAAGTAATCAAACTAAATGCAACATTTTCTCAGTTTTCTACTTATTCCCACATCATCATGTACCATTTAATCCAACTGAGAGCTGGAGGCGATCACAGCTGACGAAGACCGGTCGCAAGTTCTTCACAGCACAAATACCGACTGACGCACATTTCGACACTTTATAGTCGCTATTTAGTGTGCGATGCATCAACCACGGAACTTTTTTCGATAACTGCACAATATATCGCACATTTGTAAAAACACACACACACAGTACTTATCGCAAAAGCCTGGCTGAGCTGTAATTTGTTGTGTTTCCATGCATTCATGCTCTCAACTTGTACGTGAAAGAAAATTCCTGTTGATTTGCAAAAATTGGACAATTATAGCATTAAAGACATTTAAGTGAAAATAAACGAGCACTATTATATACAAGAAAAAATCTGCATAGTTCACGTTCACCTCATAACCAATACACAACTATAATGGCCAAAATGTTGATTACTATTATATTCATCAATAGCAAAATCACGATTATTAATTAACGATTATTCATGATGTTAAGGAAAACATATTTTCATTGCACTTTCAATTTTAAATAGATATGTGAACAATTCTTTCAGTTCAAAATGAAACTTAGGTGGTTAAATAAAATGTACTCATTAATAAATGTGCCATTACAGAGTGCAAGCAAATATATTTAAAAAGAGAAGCCTATGCAGAAAAGGCACATACAGATGTGTTCATTGTCTTTGTGGAGTTTTCTCAGGTGGTTGAATAAGTTGCTCTGGCACTCTTTGCATATGGTTTCTTTTTATTCACCATCACTCTCCCCGAATCTCAAAAAAAAACCCCGCCTCCAGACAACAGATGTTGATCCCTTTCGAGGCTCTTGCTCCTCACCTCCAGATGCTGCTGTACGGTCACCTTCTGCTCCCAACATGACATTTCACTCCCTCATCAGGACGCTGTCCCAACAACGTGTGGCTGCCGCTTGTTGGTTCGGTTAGCCGAAGTCGTCAGCCCTACCTGTTTGTAAACATATTTACTACAAATATACAATTACATTGAATATAAATTAAGATTCGGTTTTCATTAAACTAATCACAATCAAAACATAATAGTGCTTTTAATTTTCTACTCCTCCACTGAACTTTGCTCACAGCACCTGGAGAAGTTCCTTTTCAGTTCCCGGGAATAACCGATCATGTACACAAAAACAAGAAACCTCCATCTGGATATAATCAGTAAGAGGATCAGTGACGTGATGCAGGGAACTGATGAGAATGTGTTTCTTGGCACGGTGGAAGGAAAGTTTGAGTCTTTAATGTGAGAGTGACGAATATGCGGAAGGACAGACGACCGATCAGCACAATAGTCTCTGCTTTTCAATGTTGTTCGGTGGATTGAATGGTTGCATTGATTAAACTGACAAGCGGGAGCTGAGTAACGTCTAGAACAGGGGCGGGCAAATGATTCTCTCAAAGGGCCGCATGAAAAATGAGCACGACTATTAAGGGCCGAGACATAAGTTGACTTGAGCTTTGCTCAAAAAGAATGATGTGATAGATAATATATCTTTATTGTCATTGAGACATATACACTATAGGTGCATTCGTGGATGAAATGATCTTTGCAGGAGGCACAACTTGGGCGTTAAAAGGTGTCCTAATAACAAGAACAATGAATAGTGTAAAAACACACATTAAAAGGTGTAGAAACACATTAGAACAGTAATAAATATCCAAGATGCATCATAATACTGAAGCTGGGTACTGAAAAATTATTACGCTGGATTTATTATTGGTAATAATAATCCAAAAATAATAATCTGTTGATAAAAAGACAGGTGTTTTTTTGTTGTTGTTGTTGTTACTGTTGGTCTGTGTCACTTTTTCTTCAGTCTTTCCCAGTCTTTGTGTGGAAATGTAAAAATTTGAAGGTCGTTACGTACAATAATTAAATAACTATATTTTTATGTATTTTATATATATTCTTCCACTGTGAAACACCAGTTTTGTAAGGTAACAATTGACCCAACTAGTAATGTAATAAAGTGAAAAATGTTACCATTTCAGATGTAATGAAGACAATAATAACAGTAAATTTAATTTGAGTCAGGATTTGTCAGTGACACCCCGAGGGTCAGTCACACAGAGCTAAAGGGCCACATGGGGCCCCCTGGCCTTATGATGTCCACGTTGATGGTCATGAATTGCAGGTCGGGTCTCAGTGTTGTGTTTTGTCACTGCTCTTGTTTGAAAAAAACAAAAACGTTTTCTTTAAAATTCTTTAGATTTGCTTGGTGGTTTGTCTGGATAGGAGCCTCTTGCTGGCCGGTTTTATCCCACAGGCCTTATGTTTGACGCCCTAATGTAGAAGCATTATACAGGCATCTCTTTTAGCCTCGGAGACGTGCCAACGTTTCTTTAAGGCGACATTAACCAAATGGCCTCATTAGTAATGGAGCAGGACTTCCTGTGAGTTTATTCAGTCTTCAATCGTATAGTATCTGAAGAACACCTTTGCACAAGGAGAACATGCAAACGTCATCCACTGCGATTGCTACTGGCATTTATTCAAATGTATCCATCCATTCAAAATGTGGCTCCCGGTGGTCGGGAATGCAAAAGATTAGACATTGTGGAAGCTGCTGTGTTGGAATTCAAAACTGAATTCAAAGCTCCAAAACTGAGTTTCCTGCGATGTCTGTCGTAAACCTCAACCCATCGGCTGTAATAATCATCAAGGATGAATCCTAAGTAGCCTCCCCCCCCCCCCCACACACACACACACACAACCCAAAAAGTTATCAGGAAAGTGTGAAACCCATCAAACGTTCAAAATTTGCATGGTAACCCCTAATTAAGGCAAATTAAGTCTATTAGGGCTCCAGTAGGCGTATCGCTGCCTATTGTTTGTTTAGTGACAGGAGAAGCGCGGCCACACAAAGGCACAGTAATTGTACGGTGAATCACGATGCTGAATGCATTTGTCAATAAGCCACGTAATGAAAAAGACCTGATTATCGGCTCTGGCTGTCGTTCAACCACCTGTTGTTTGATAAACACTTCTCTTAACCGCGCTGCTCACTGCAGCTCGTAACATGTCAGCAATTATTCATTATTTCTTCATTGAGGGAAGAGATTATGGTGGATGCATGGCGTGTTTGTCGGTTTGACCTCGCCTTTCATCCTCAATGTCGAGTACATGTTTTTGCAACTAGGCACTAATACACCCACCAATGGCAACAGGGAAGCTCCGCCAGATGTGACTGTCGGGCTGTGAGTAATGAAGATATTTGTTCTTTTCAAGGTGACGATTGACATTATGTTTGGTGTGTTGTTGTTTTTTTTTTGGGGGGGGGGGGATAAATCTGGATCTAACCAGCTGCTGGTGTTACATTATAGATGCATGCCATTATAATAAACCAGCTCTCAACCTTTACACAGTGGTGAACATTTCCCTTCCATTACCTGAATAATTTGTGGAGGATTCTGAACTCCTGCACTGGTGGTGTGTGTCATTTTTCCAGGTTCCCGCCAGCTCTATTAATTAAAAAGTCTGAAAGTGCAGGAATGTGAAGCAACCTTTAAAGGAGTCTCACAGGTCCACTTGTGCATGACTCCTCATGCTTCCTGACAAGTGGGTTGATCCGAGCGTCCCGGGGAGCTCACCAGAGTCCTTCAATGTATTTAAGACTCCCTAAAGTCGCCCCCCTTTCCCTCTTGTAAACACCGTATCGAATCCACGAAGCAGAGACCATCTGTTGAATAGTGTCTGATAACTGGAGGTGTGTTTGGCTTGTCTTTCCTCTGCGGTCGGCTAAAAATCGCACTTCAAGCATCTTTGTGCAGTCGTGTCATTCGAGGCTTTCCTAAAACGCTGCCTGCTTTGTTGAGCTTTTTTTTTTTTTTTTTTTTTTTTTTAAATTATTATTTTAATTCTTCCGCTGTCCCATGTTGACAGGTCATCCAACGACTCTATTTTACATTGAATAAACAAATTAGTTTCCTCTTTACGACAAATTAAAAAAGCAATTACTCCCATTCTCTCCGGCGGAACACACCAGCTCCAGAGTTGCTGATAGAAACAGTCCACGCTCGTCCGTGTGAGATTATTGTTCTGGACAGCTGGTAAATTGTTGCCGTCACGTCCTGCATTTTCAGTATCATCGGTGGATTGGAACAGTCAATATGTACCTCCCCCCAAAAAAATCTCCCTTCAAAACAAATGGGAGTTATATGCTTCTCATGCTCATTACTCAGTTTGTGTCTTAATATATTGATCATAACAATCTGTCATTTTTAATGGTTTAAATTATTGTTATTGGGAAAGCAGTGTTTTTTTTTTTTTATTTTGACATCTCAGCTTTATCATTTTAATTAATTTCATTGCAGCATGATCCAGATCCACTCTCTAAAATATCAGTGTGACCTAAAGATACGAGTATTTCACTTATTTAAAAAAAATTGTTTTTTTTTTTTGGGGGGTGGTATGTTCTGACTAAATTCCCATTTTGACTGAACTTTCCATATAAAATGGCATATTTTATTTCACTGTGTAATTTACAATGACAATAAAGCTCTTGTAATTATAGGATCATGTCATATTCACATCAACATAACGATTAGTCGTCCTGTCGCACTATTTGCTTGTATAAATATAGATTGAGCCTTTTGGGTTTAACATGGAAGGAGCAAAATATGAGGGACGTCAACAAAAGGGGAACGACACACTTAGGCTACAGTGTCCAAAATGTGTGCAAAAATCAAATTTCTGCACAATTTTTGGCGGCAGTAGCAGCGTTGTCGTCTTTCAAAATTTATTTTTGGCTCACTAGGATGTTATTTTGGAAGTTTTGTTAATAAGAATTCCATAAAATGGATTTCAAGTTGACGATCTTATAGGTGAGATTGAGGCTTCAAAGTTGGCTTGTTATTGTAATTCGACCTGTGAGACACACATCAACTTCATTCGTTACCTGGAAGTCAAACCCATTTCTTTTACATTTTGTTTTAAAAAGTAGGCGAGTCTATATTTCAGTCATCCAAAAATACTAAGATTTAGCGTTTACATTAAAATAATTGAAATCAGTGATTATCAATCATTCAAATAATTTATTGAATGATATTTAAAAAAAACCCCAACCTACTTAAAAGTTTCTGCAATAAACCCAAAGTAAGCAGCGGGAGAGAAAGAAATGGTGGAGCGTCAAGTGAATGTCAAAAAGAAAAGAGAGTCTACCAAGAGAGTTACATAGAATATGTCTTCATTCATTGCTGATGCAACGGAACTCCTTTTCATTCGGAGATCTTTTCATTTTGAGTTGAACTTGCGGCTGTGCCTTCAACAGCTTCTTTTCATGTGCCCACCGTAAGAAAATCAATCGCTGAGATGTTTACAGTCCGTCGACCTGCAGAGGCGTGACGCAAGATTTATGTAATAAATGTTTAAAACCAATTTACCTGCTGAAGAACCCCCGAGATGTTGTCCTTAGGCCTTGTTGTCCGCCTCCCCATCACCGGTGGCCTTCCTTGTGTCTTCCAGGATGATGATGATGTGTTTAAGGCTGTCCCTACCCCCTTGTCCCCGCCACCGGCCCCGGCCACGCCGGTAACCCCCGCCACCCCGATGACCCCAGCGTCCTCCGCCTCACCGGGCACCCCCGGAACCCCCAACAGCTCCATCTCCCCCTCCGGCGTCGTCAAACGCAAGACGGGTCAGTATCCGATCGGGAACTAATCCAGCTTTGCTCGTCTCATCTTCATCAACATTTCGAACTTTGACACCAGCGCCAAGCGATTGATGGCTCCGTCGCCTCCAGCTATTTTACTTGATTACTTGTTAGCAGGAGCCTAATGGCTCCAAACACTCATTATTTTTCAATGAGGGGGGTGTAACAAGACATTTATCACCAAACAAACGCAGAGAAGTTTGTTCACCAGTAACAGCTTCAGCGCGCTCCCCACCCTTTTTTTTTTTTTTGTTTTGTTTTTTGTTTTGTTTCATTCATCGCTCAGGTTTTGCAGATTGACAACCTCGACACTGTGCCATGCTGCTCTGTTTGTCATTAATCTCATCTCGAAGCACAAGTGCACTCCCCTTGAGTCTGCAGCCGCATTATTTTCCCGCATGTATTTGCATGGTGATAATAATATTATGACTGCTGCATTGTCTTGCAATGTGCCGTTTCTGCTGACTGGGCACTAATGAAATCAACAGAGCGTGTTGTCCTATTATTGCAGCCGATTGTTGGTGTTTGTGTGTTTTTTTTTTTTTTTCCCCCCTTGTTTCTTTCGCAGCCTTGCGTAGCTTTCTCCAAAAGGAGCATAAACATATGTTGTCTCATGGCAGCCGTTGGTAAACACGTTAAGATAGGGTGCTGGTTTCTTCACTTGCGTGTTTAGTTCCAATAATCTGTGTACAGATGTCTGCGATATGCACGAAAAAAAAAAAGAAAAGCCAAGTGGCTTTTATGCGCATGTATCTGCTGTTTATGTTCATTTTACATGCCACATCAGAAAAGTAGGGATTTAAAAGGAGAATTTAAGCTACTTAGAGCTACCGAGTTTTTCTAGTGCTGCAGCTTTGTTTTCATTTGGGAGGCACCTCCTTTCTCACTTTGTTTCCTTCATCCTACTTCAGCAGCTCGTTCTCTTTTCATCATCCCATTCCCTTTGTGTTTGATGACTGCAGTGTTTGCTTTCAGCAGTGGTGCGTTGCCACAATAAAAAGCCCCGCCGCCATCGCAGCCGGAGAAATCGGCACATTAAAGTAACTCTAATTTCACCAGAAATTGCGTTCCTAATGTGCCGGGTTAATGCTTTCATTATAATATCCAGAAGAAAACCAGCACCAGCAGCTACCTATGCTATAGATCCTCAACAAGGACCAAAACAGGAGCGAGCAACCAAAGTTGCCCTCAGCAACATTGCTGCATAAGGTGACAAAGGAAATTACCCCAGAACTGTAAGGTCCTGTGCCGCATATCTTCCAGGGTGGAATTAATGTCTTCGTCAGCAAAGTATGTATCTGCGATTCTCTTTTCTTTCTCCATTGCCCTACATCGGCGGAGAGATGGCAGACTCGTCCCGTTTTCATCTCAATATTCTCTTTTCTGTTTGATCACGGCATCATTTCTGTTGCGATGCCTCTCTAACGCCCTCTCTTTTTGTTTTTTTTTATTCCCTTTCTTCCACCCCCTTCTCCCGCCTCATTGGCTGTCCTCGCGTGTTTGTGCAGCGAGGAAGATGTTTCCAAAGAGGAAGCTGAATGAGAGCAGGAGCGACGGCGAGAGTCCGAAGGAGGAGACGGGAGCCGAGGCCCAAGAGGAGCGGGGTCAGCAAAACAAGCGTCCCCGTGTGGAGGAGGGCAGCCCAGGTACTCGCAACGCTGCTGGGATAAAGACAAGAGACTCCTGTACAGGATGGGAACATCCTGGTGTTAATCATTTATAGTAGAGGAAACGAGTATTACATCTTCCTCACAACTGTATCCAGCAGGGACGCGCTGTGCTCGATCCCAGGTGGATGTGGGTGAAAGACAAACACAGGATGGGTTGCCAGGTCATCAACAGAAAGACAAACTATAAAACACACCCATTGGCAATTTCAAGTCACCAGTCGACCTCCACTACATGTTTGCAGACTGAGACCCCGTTTTTGCACGACGACGTTTCAAAGTGAAAA
Organism: Blennius ocellaris; assembly: GCF_963422515.1. Classification (NCBI taxonomy): domain Eukaryota; kingdom Metazoa; phylum Chordata; class Actinopteri; order Blenniiformes; family Blenniidae; genus Blennius; species Blennius ocellaris. Next base: position 5,674,802 of record NC_137659.1, read on the forward strand.
CGCTCCGTATTTGTGTTCAGAAAAGATTTGCATTCATGCAAGAAAAATTTCAAAATGATGTCTGTTTACACGGAAACGCAGAAAAATATGTAGTTTTCATATGGGGCCACTAGTGGGTCCTGTTGTTGGTTTTTGTTATGTATTCGGATATTCGTATTGACAGACGACCAAGTTGAATCGTTGTTCCAGTCACTGTCAACTATAAAACTACTGAGTCCCAGGAGAATCTGGACCGGGACTCATCACATTCTGGAGGCTGTCATTGTTTGTTCAGTGTCTTGCTCAAGTACACTTCGGCAGGTGGAGATGGGGAATCGAACCTGTAACATTCACATTGAGAGACTATACACAGCGATATACCAGTATCGGTTACACTCCTAAACTGAGAAGAGTTAAGGAGGTTTTCCCTCAAGGCACTCGCAGTATCATCTCGTTTATATGCAAGAATGCACAAATATTCATCCATCACTTCTTTCTTCAAGAGAAAATCCTGGACATTTTTGTTTGCAGCTTCTCAGATTTGTGAGTGCCTTGCTTTATTTATTTGTATTTCTTTTTTAATTGTAAAAAGCCGAATGAGGCTTTCAACACTATCCAATTATAGATGAACGCCGTGGATAGTGAGGTGGTCTGTGAGTTCAACCCTTCTCTCTGGGATTGAGTCTGGGACCACCTCGTTTATACATAAAAAAAAAAAAAGAAAAAGAAAAATCCAATGCAGATTTAAGAACCGGCTTCTTGATCGGACGCAACAGTGCTAAGCACTTCACATCAGTGCCGCTCCACTTCTCAGTCATTGTTTGTGATTATGAAACCCAGTCTGTGTTAATATGCCCCGCGAGTGTGAGCCACAGCCTTCAGTCATTGGCCCGTCGGAGCAGCTGCGGCGCCGGCGTTCTGCGATAAGGCTTCACTTTTGACTCGTGTTCATTTTGTTTGGAGACTTTTAGTCACGACTGAGTCTGACAAACGGCGAACCATCTGCGAGACGTGAGGCAGGGGAGTCGACACCAGCCACTCGTCCCTCTCCCACTTTGTTTTGCCACGGCGTCTCGCTCGGAGCAAAATTCGAGTTTGCTGAGTGTGAAAACAAGCAGTAACTTCAGTTTTCTCCACTCTCAACATCTGCGCCTGCGATTTTTCTTTAATCAGCCGAGGGGGGGAAAAGGCCACGTCTCCCTTTTTCGCTAAAATGATTTGGCTAAGCATCACTCGTGTCGTTTGGATTCGCCACTTCACCAATTTGAACGTGAGAATTAAAGTTTCGTGTGTGGCTCTTCACCGGCTAGGTGTCATGGCCTTGGCACAGCGAGTTTGTCAATAGTAATTTCTCTCCCACTTGGCTCTCCGTGGTGAAAAGGAAACCTCAGAAATATAACCTGCGGCATTTACTGAAGAAGGCTGTTATGTTGAAAACTATCTTCAAACACGGTCTCACAAAAAAAGAAAAAGAAAAGGTGGCCTGCCCTCGGTAAACCTGCTGGCATTTATCTCTTCAATGACTCTATTCCCTTTCTTTCCTACCTTGTGCAGGGAACGCCAACGAAGCCATGGAGGAGGGAGCAAAGGAGGAGAAGGTTGAAAAGGCAGTGACCAAGGCTAACAGCCCAGACGAGGAGGTGGAGAGCCTGAATAAAGGGGAGGGAGAGGAGGCCGCGGAGCAGGTGGCGAGAAAGAGCTCTGATGAGACAGAAAGGAAAGCTGAGGGGGCGGAAAAGAAAAATGAATCCACGGAGAAGACTGATGATGAGACGGGGCTCACCCGTGCCAAGAAGAAGAAGAAGAAGAAGGAGGAGGTGGTGGTTGAAAAGGACACGCGAGACGGTGAAGGGAGCCCAAAAAGTCAAACGGCGAAAAAGCAGCGAGAAGCAAAAGAGCAGAAAGATAAGGAGCCGGCCAAAAAATCCCCTATCAGCAGTTTCTTTGGTGAGGAGGAATTTGCATAGTTCTGTGCTTGCATAAAGAAAACAGGTTCTGTAAATTGTGCTGTGCTTTTATCAGTTCATGAAGATGGAAAAATAATATTCCTGCGTCCCACCTTCTTTGTCCCACCCTCACCTTTCGTCTTCAGTTAATTCACTTATTGCTTTTATTAGCCCCCAGGAAAACGACGGTGAAGACGGAGAATCCGGAAAAGAGCGAAGTGGAGAAGAAAAGCACTGCGAGGAAGAAGTCCGAGGAGGAGAGTACAGACGCCAAAGGGTGAGACGAGTTGAAGGTGCCACGCCTTCCTGTGGGACATTTCCTCTGACCGAGTTGGTGCTGCACCGATAACTCGGGATCACTAATATTTGAGTTATTATTCTTATGACAATCATTTTTTTGTATGAAAGGACTGTCAATGAGTCCACAGTGGAACCTGAATGACTTATTAGTTACAAAAGAATGCATGAAGCATACCTCTGTAACTGATGCATCAGACAATAAACCCTGTGTGGAGAGCGACAGTCGCAGCTGTGTACAAAATATGCAACCAAGAGTTTTAATATTCAAGGCTTTCGTGTCATTCAATGGTAAACATGGAAGCGAGAGCTAATGCCAATCATCAAATAAATGCGATCTGGTTGTGTAAAGTTTTATCTGTTTGATCTATATCATTCAATTAGGGATGCACTGATTCCACATTTTTAAAGGACGAGTTCAAGCACAAGTGCTAATCTTGAACTATTTGCCGGTACGAGTTCTTATTAAATGCTATTAAGCTTAATTTATACTCTATACTCAAAGGCCTCCAACGGTTTTGAAGGCTCCAGTAAACAACTGCGCCCGCAGTACACATAAGACAGTGTATAGTGTCTGTCTACGTGCTGCCTTATGTGTACTGTTGACTGTGTATTGAGGAACCGAACCCGCTGTTAATAATACATGTTTAATATGGAGCATCGATGGTGCGTGAGCCTTGAAACACTTTAGCTTGTAGCATGGAGTACGCCTCAGAGTAAAATTGTCCTGAACCCACTGATGACTAATGACCAACATCCAGTTAACTAGTTGCAAAAAGTCACTCAATTTGCTCCGGTAACAAAGTTTGCTAAACTTGTGATGGAGTTGCTGAATCGGCAGCAATGCTTCATGGTCGTACTGTGGTTACACTGGTTGGTTTTGTTTCTGGCGGTGCAGACACAGCCACCAACCGATGATGATCCTTTTCGAGATGCTGCCTCCTTTTCTCCGAGTGGAGCTCTGAAGTTTGTGCAGTCACTCCTCTGTTGACTCTTTTCCGTCATACACTCAGTGGGGGCCGTAGTACTGGCAGCTCAACGGAGCGCAAACCCTGAAAGTCCCTGATTTGATATTCAGTGAAACCTCGCAAACAAACAGATGAGTCGAGTTCATCCGAGCTCCTCCGCTGATGAAGCCCGTGCATGGGAGCTGCTGACAGTCATCTAAATTCCCTTCTTCACTGATTACAATTTCAGTAATAATTCATTCAAGTATATATGCCATGTTGACAAAAAAAAACAAGAGAGGCGCAGCAGCGCTCCTCCAAAAGCAGAAGAGGAAACTATTATGCAGCTGCAGCTGAGCGAGCAGGCAGTATTATCATCATCTGTGTGTTTTGGAGCGAAGTTCGGTTTTAATTATCTCCGAGCACACTCTCAGCCAAGACTTGAGTTGTAGCCAGAACAGGTGAAAGCGCACGCACACACACACACACACACAGACACACACACACAAAGTCTAAATGAGCTAATGTCAGACTTGCAGCAAATCTTTTGACATTTGGTGTCAGAGAAATCAGATTTTCTGTGGAATTTCAAGGCGAAAACTCATGACAATATCTGTAATAATCTGCTTATTGAGGCTGATACAAGAATGAAGCAAAGAAGAATCTCCTGAATTTATATTTGGAGTGTGAAAGCAAGGCCAGACCCTATTTAGTTTATGTCAAGAACTTGGTTGGCAACTTTAGAACAAGTTTTCTGTATATTTATATAATATTTGGTTTTGAGGAAGGTGGCTTATAGGTCTGACTTCCCCAAATCTGTCAAAAAGTCAACCTTTTTTTTAAAGATCTGTGACTCAGTATGCCGAAGCTTTGGCTTTGTTCACACAACGTTTTCAAGTCTGATTTTAGGCGGTCCTCGGAGCCGCTGAAAAAGCAATTTTCTGAAATTGCTTGGGCTTCATCCCTATTTAAACACATGCCCACCACAGCCGTAGTAAATAATTCTTCTGCACCTGCGCAAGTTGAGATACAATAACAATAATGGCGGCATCTTTTCCCGCGGTTGTTTTCACCAACCTCACACTAACGTAAAGCAGCAAAACATCACTGAATGGCTTCTTTGAAAGGGAGGACTAATGAGACAACGGAATTAGGACTTCAGGTGATTCACATGCTTCCAATCCACTTTGTGTGATCTGTGAAGACTAATTATGCAATGAAACCCTCAAAACTGCTTTACCACCAGGAGACTAAAGTGGAAATGCAAAATTTTGGAAACACTCCCAATTCCGTCTCTTTGTAAATGGACAATAACAACAATGTTATTTGGATTCATGCCTCCATAGTGGCATGAATCCACAGCCATCCAAGTTGTATGCATTTAACCGACATGGAGACTAGGACCTGTCGGTATCGAACCTGTGACACTCCATTCCAAATCCAAGTCTCTAATCTCCAGGCCAACACTGCTCGAGATCATTCTTGATTCATATTGTCTTCCCACAAGGAAATTAGATTTTACATGTGTTTTATCAGCATCACTTGGGGGAAAAAAAATACCCAAATTAATCAAGCAGGGATTTCTTCCTTCTGTGTCATGAAGAGTGACGCATCATTGTTCTTAAGAGCTTTTTCTTCTCTTCATACATCAGGACCGTGGAAATAACCAGATGGTTTAAGGAAAACGAAGGCAGCTGTTGCAGCAGCTCTGGTGCTTTAAGCCAATCGGTGTCTCTGCTCATTAATATTCCCATTACCTTCACGTTATCGCCGTCCCGCTTGCGTAACACAGTGCTTTTCATTACACTGTAAATAAACCAGCTTGTCACTTTGAGGTCACGTTAACTATTCCAGCCGCCAACTATTTTTAGCCTCCGAACGGAAGGAAAATGCATTTTTCATCCCGCTTTTAATTTTTTTCACCGCTGCCTCGTGTGCGACGGCGAAGGAGTGACGGGCATGCATACAAAAGAAAGTTCACAGCTGTACCTCTTCTCCGCGCAGTTCAGACCGGGGACGATTTCTCAAAGGCGTGATACCTCAAAAACAAAAACTGTAAACTGTCCCAATCTGACTTTTCTCAGAAGCATAAATAATTCTGATGTCGCTGATGTTGGAAAGACTTTCTAATTAAAAGTACTGAGCTTTTTTTTTTTTTTTTTCCCCTCAGTGTGTTTCTCCTTTGCAGTGAACTTTGCAGCTTCTTCTTGTATAAGAAAACCAGGAAAAGTTGCACAAAATCTCCCCAAAGAGTGATTATATTTCAAAGCGTCTCATTGTTATGATAATAATGCGGACGACTCTGTGCCTACAAAGAAACCGGAGCCGGAGCCGGCGCCGTCGGTGACTGCAACAGCTGTCACCATCGTTTAATAAGACACTAATTCATTTTTCTTCTCTCTCGCAGCGAGTCCGCCTCGGGACAAACCGACTACAATCCATCCAGGAACAACTACCATCCCGTGGACCACGCCTGCTGGAAGCACGGGCAGAAGTAAGTCACGCATGCTCCTCTTCTCATCATCGGGCCTTTTAGAATAGAAAGGATGAGTCCTTGTCTCTTTCAGAGTGTTCTTTCTGAATCCCCCCGACCAAAGATCCGTTAGTATTAGTTTGTTCATCTCATAACTTTTCAAGGGAATCGTGTGTTGGCACCGACAGCCTAACGAGGAACTTATGGAAGGAACCTGTTAATCACGTAGATAAACGTCTGTGTCGCAGCCAAAGAGCTTTAGTCAGTGTCATGTTGGCTCCAACTCGGCAGGGGGTAATTATATGTCTTGAGGGGGCAACATAGAATAACTCTTATTTATCATAGAGGGAAAATATACAACACAAAGTGTTTAACATGATAAAGATGTAATGTGATTTCTTTGTATCGCAATCAGGTTGTGTAATATGCAACCAGAGAAGGGCCGAGCAATCATTTCTCCTCAATTCTGCCTAATATGGATGCATCTCTTAGTGTATTTTTATCGCCGCCGAATGCTTAATACACCACCTTGTGGCACAAACTTGTTTTGCAGCTGCTTTTTTTGTGTAGCAGTGTTTAAGTGTAAATGGGTAAACCTTCCTTGTGTTTTGGGTGTCTGTTTACACAACAACGGTGTTTGGAGCAACTGTGAATGCAATGTTTTGAAAACGCTTTTGAAAACCATCCCCATGGAAACGAGGGAAAATGCCACTTTTCTGAAATGCTGCTACTGCGCATTCGCACCATGATTTTAATAAATGGATTTTCTGCACATGCGCGAGTCGATGGACAATAACAAAATTGTTGGACTTCAGAGTGGCAATTCGGGCCCGACAATCAATCGGCTGGTTATCGCCATGAGAGAATTTGGAATCGGCCAAATGTCGGCTAATGTCCATGCTTATTTGTCACTTGTATATTTGCAAAGATTATGTTGCTTTTCTTATCTCCTTGTGTTTCATATCCAGTCGATGACACTCAGAATCTTTTCATGCCAAACTCCAGTCACCCGATAGCAGAGGGAAGTAGTAAAGCGTGAAAAGCCGAATGTAAAGTATCCTGTCACAATATTGCGATTTTGGTGCTCAGAAGCTTAAAACCTTCACTGGCAAGGAAAGTAATTGCAACCGTTTACAGACTTAGAAGACTGTGAGTGAGCATTATTTTCTTTTTAAATCTGCTTGTTCTCCATCTGTGCTTTTATTACTGCTGCCACATTTACGTTGACGCGTTACCCCGGCATTGAAATCGGCCAATTTGTCGGAATTGGCATCGATCCCAAAAAAGTCCAGATTGTTCATGCCCTAATGGCAATACTGCCCGTCCATATTCTCCTGGAATTATGGGACGTTATGTTTATAGAGTTTTGTTTTCTCTTGTATAGCGTATGGTTTCATTACAAAAGCAACCAACTGCACCCGCTTACATGAAAACTACTTTATTTTCAGTTTTCCTGCCTTTTCCGAGGAAATGGACATCGTTTTCAAAATGGTGCCGCGTAAATCTGAAACTTTTCTGAAACAGAAATGCAAAAACTATGCGTTTTTAATTAAAACTTTGTGTTAACGGGGCCGCAGTTGTGTTTGTATACCAGCAGCACGGCATCAATTTGTTTTTGTACTGATAGAAAGTCTGATTTTACTTTCCATTCAGTCACACTGAAGGAAAATATAACAAATTGTACCTTATTAAAGCTTCAAACAGGAACTAGAAGTCTCACAATGCCTCATCCATCATATTCTTCATAGTTTCCTGTTCATATTGTTGCTGGTGTTGCCGCTGTATTGTCCTTTGGGGCCTTTCAGGTACTCAGGCTTCCTTTCACAAATAAAAACATGCTCGCTGGGCTATTTGCTGATTCTAAATTGCCCCGGATTGTGTGTCTTAGCATGTCTGTGCATAAGTGAATGTGTAAACGTGCGGACTGGACCAATCGCAGAGCGGCTGCTGAGATGAGCTCCAGCTCCCATTTAGCCTGAACTGGACATCACAGGCAGAGAAGATGGATGGATGGCATATTGCTCCTGCCCTCCTAAATGTCTTTAAAATGATTTATATCCACATAACCCCCTTCTGCCCACCGTTTGAACAGACACGGGAGGAAAAAGAAGCAGTGAGGGAGAAAGTTCTTATGGTGATGAGCTATTCTCAGCATCTGGGTGAAATTGTGATCCGGAGGATTACCAAGATATATTAAGTTTTTTTTTTTTTTTTTTTTTTTTTTTAAAGCCCTCAGAAGAGTGTGAGATTTTCTCAGCCCTGATACAATTCACATTTTTCAATAATGCATCATTGGATGAAAAGATCAGTGAAGTTTTTGGATTATGGGAACCAAGCCGTTGCTTTAGCCAGGCTTAGTGTATTTCTCTTCCATTTTTTTTTTCTTCCTTCAAGCTGTTGAGTATAATATAATCCCAAAGTAAATCTAAAAATCACCGCCTGCCCAGGTAGCGTTGACAGACTTCATCAGGATGCCCTGTGATTGATCATGATGGATTATTCCTTGCTGGATAATTGCAAGGCTCGAGATTCCTGTGTGGACAGGAAGTGCAATCGAACGTCAAGCTTTTTTTTCTTCTTCTTCTTCTTCTTCTTCTTCTAACTTTCACCCCCACTTGAGGCTGTCACGCAAAGACAAAACGAATCTACCCACTAAACAGGGTAGATTGGAGACGTTGGGCAGCAGACATGACAGTTGCCATTGTTTAAGTGGATTTTGTTATTTCCCCTTTCAGCTAAACTCAAATCAACAGCAGCCGATTTCTTTCCCCCCTCCTTTGAGTTATACATTAAGAAACTCTTGAAAGAATAAAACTTTCATGCCCAGGAAGTGCTCTGACTTCGTAATGGAAAATCATGGAAAAATCATGGATTTTTTTTTACATCAAGGCTGTAATGACGGCTTCCTGCTTATTACAGCTTGTGCTGAGGTCAACCACCTTTTGAAAGTGCACAGTAAATATTGATCATTTTATTAATCTGACTCGCTCTGCAAATGTGGGCGATTTGACTGCTTTGAGTTATCATTAGACTGCTGCCTCCGCAACCCACCCCCTTAATAAGCAGTGGACGATGGATGGATGAAGAGAGTTATCATGCAGCCATGTGTCGATGCTTCCTTCCTTCCTTCCCTCCTTCCCTCCCTCGTACCTGAAGCTGATCCTGGGCAAATGCAGGGTAAACCTTGGATTGGGCAGTTCATGATGGGCCATAACAATCACAAAGAGTCATGAATTCACCTTGGGCTAATGTTTTTTGCCTGTGAGAGAAAATTATCCCATTATACCAGAGGTCTGCAGCCCCCCCCTGAACAATATATGGAAATTATATGCGTTTAGCTCAACTTATACTCTTGCACACATTTTTGAAATGACGGAATTCATATAATTTGTTAATATTTGTATAAAATGGTAAAAGAGTTAAAATAGTTTTTTTTCTTCTTTTTTTTTTAATGGCTTGAACAGTTACATTTTTTAGCATAGTTTGAACCACTTGAGGTAAAAAAGAAAAATAACCACAATGTTATTAAAGGTTAAAATGGCTCTGAAAAAACCCCCAAACCGTACAACAATGAAAACGATACTGCCCCTGTTTATATAACATGAGACAGTGGAAACCGATTGTTTTTCTCATTTTCGTTTCAGAAAAGTGTTGCGTTTGTCCGGCAATGTTTTGAAAACGTTGTCCACTTCCACAGAAACGGGTGTAATTTCACGAGTTTGTATGTCTTCCCACTGTCTCAGAGTTTGGAATCGGAACAGGGGGAATTGTCCGTCTGCGAGGCGGGGCTGCCTAACCGCTACCCCGCATCGCTGCTTTAGTTTTCAGAGATCACTGAATAAACCTTTGTACATCAGTACATCAGTGTACATTCGGAACAAAACCCATCTGAGATTTGAAAAAAAATGTTGAGTTGATTTATTTCCAAGTCTAATATATGAAGCAGATTTTAAAATCCCACAGCTCACAGAGCCCCCCCCCCCAACTCCCCACAAAAAAAAAAGAACCCCTTCAGGATGCTTTTGTTCTCCGCTTACTGTTCCGCTGCTTTTTCTTGTCCCGCCATATGGAGCGTAGTAAATTTACTATTTGTTCTCCCATGTGGAAAAACTCGTCGAGAGTGCGTTCTCAACATGGCATCTGTAACCTCCGTCCTCCACGCGGCGTCGCTAACCCCCGAATCAAAGCCGCTCTCACTGTTGCGCTAATTGCTCGTCGCTCCAAACTGCCGAGTCGGCTAAACGCCGTGAACGTGTAAATGTGTTGGCGCCGATTTATTCACCCGTCTAACTCGACGCTCATCGCCCCCTCCAGAGTGCCGTACTTGGCGGTGGCCCGCACCTTTGAGAAGATTGAAGAGGACTCTGGCAGGTAAGCGCACCATATGGGCGGCGGCTCTTTTGAATCCCAGGGGGAGGTAAACGCTGTTCAGGAGGAAGTGATTGCAAGGCTTTCAAAAGGATTTATACACAGCCAGGCATTTTTACAAAAAGATTACAACCCAGGCTACCTGCTGGGAATTTCTGGGATAAAATTAGAGGAGTGTGTTCCAGGCAGGCAAAGTGAGACAATTGGATTATTATTATTTTTCTTTTTTTTTCCAAGGGTAGTGCTTGAAACAAGAAGAATTTAAACAAATGGGAAAACCTTCAAGGAACACTTGTGTTTTTCACGATTTCCCCCATATTTAAGTTTGAATTTTTTCCCCAACACATTTGGAAGCCTTGATGATGGGAATATAATGTCTGGGAGCCGAAGAGAAATGTATGAATTCATGTTGATTGTTCGCTTTGGGGAATCCCAATCACACGTTTTAAATCACGACTTGTAACTCGAGTCTGCCAACATGCTCTTTTTTTTTTTTTTTTTTCAATATTTAAGGGAAATGATCCTTCAACTACCCATCATTATCCAATGTATGGCATTTTCCGAAAGTGAGCTGCTTCATCCGCCTCTCCAGCTCCCATTTCCGATTAAAACCTCCAGACAGAACTCATTTGACCTCTCCGCTGAATTTATTGGACGGCCTTAAAACTCGTTTAAGTCATCCTCCTTGTCTCAAAGCAATCCCGCTGTTATTTCCCAGGCTGAGAAACATCGAGACGCTGTCGAACCTGTTTCGCTCCGTGCTGCTGCTCTCTCCAGGTAAATGCTGTTTTATCTCTCCCATAATGCACGGCGACGCGGGCCGCCGGCTGCCAGCCGCTCCGTCACGCACACGACGATGAAGCCAGGTTGCACATAAAAGCGGGAGGACAAGTCGCTGCGTTGATGTGTTTTTGTCTCTGTACCTGTGGGACCGTGTGCATGTGCGTGTTGGACTCTTTCCATATTTACATGTATTTGGTTGTCTGTTTTGTTTGCTTGACTTTGTCTGTATGTGATTTCCTTTTTGAGTCCCTGAAAGTGTTTTTCAGTTCGTGTGTTTCTATTTGTGTGTGTGTGTGTTGGGGTTGTGCGAGTGTGGCGGTGTGTTTGAGTGTGTATTTCCACTTGTATGGACGTATCTGAATGCTTCTTTTTTATTCCTTGCATGTGTAAATCAATTGGCGTGCCCATGTCTGAATGCCTTACTTCACGATTGCGTGTGCGTGCGTGTGCGTGCGTGTGCATGCGTGTGTGTGGGGTTTTAGGTACCTGAAAATCTGTGTTTCAGTACACATTTGTGTGTGTTTGTCTGTGTATCTCTATTTATATACTGATGTCTGAGTGTGTTTGACTCAGTGTGTTGACTGATGTGTGTGCTGTGTGTTTCTATTCCTGTGTTACATGTCAGTGTTTGCACTCTCGTGGATGCTTGGCTGTGTGTTTCTGTTTGTGTACTTGTGTCTGACTGCGTTTGAGTCCGTGTGTACTTCCATTTGTATGCGTGTGTCTCGAACGCCTCTGTGCTCGACTCCATGTTTTATAACTCGTGACGTTATTTTCGTCAGACGTGTCTGAATCAGCCGCTTTGTGTGTGTGTGTGTGTTTGCCTGTGTTTCGATTTGTGTGTGTTTGAAGTTGTTTTTAAAAAAAATGTATTTATCTGTGTGTGATTGTTTCTTTGTGTTTGTGTCATACTTCTCGGCTCCATCAATGTGCTTGCGTCTCCGTCTATGCGTCTCTGAGCTCGTATGCATCATCTCTGTCGATTGTCTGCGTGAAGCTTTTCTCTGTGTGTTTGAAGCGTGACTGTGGCCGTCTCGGCGTGCGCAGTGCTGCGTGCGGCCGTGTCTGTTTTTATTTGCGCGCCTGTGCTTTTTCGGAGCCCGGCCTGTCTGTTTGAATCTGTGTGTCTGTGTATTGTGGGTAATAAAAGGCGTGCGTGCGTGTGCTCCTTTTCCCAGACGACCTGCTGTGCTGTGTATACCTGTGTTTGAACCAGCTGGGCCCGGCGTACCTCGGCATGGAGCTCGGTGTCGGGGAGACGGTGCTGATGAAAGCCGTCGCTCAAGCGACTGGTAATGGACACACACGCGCGTTGCACCCAAACACTGGCCCACGTGGCTAATGCCGCCCATTTCCGCTCATCAGACCGGCGCCGCGGCCGCTTATTTACCGTCTCGCTCTTGTTTCCAGGGCGACAATTGGACAAAATCAAAGCGGAGGCGCAGGAGAAGGGAGACCTGGGCCTCGTGGCCGAGAGCTCCCGTAGCAACCAGCGCATGATGTTTCAGCCCGCCAGCCTGACAGCAGGGGGCGTGTTCAGGAAATTGAAGGAAATTGCCAGCATGAGTGGGAACTCGGTGAGCCACGGAATAACGTTTTCATTGGCGGGGCTCGGGCAGGAGCAGGCTTGGGGGGAAAATATTGTTTCCCTCGATTTGCCTGGCAGAATTGAGTTCAGCGGGGGAAAAAGAAATGTTAATGCAATTGTGTATCGAACAAGACATTATTAGTTTATTTGTGGACTTCAGTGGGAAGAGGTTAATTTTTTCAGCCTTGTAGTAACCCACCTTGAATCTCCCGTGCAATTAGTTTCACTTTCCTTCTCTACTGCTGCAGAGGGTTGTTTTTTTGTTGTTGTTTTTTTTTTCCCCCTCTCTATCTTCATACATTCTGAATTGAACATGGAGTTTGTACTCGCTGGTGACCCCAGTCTTTTTTGCATTCTGTCTCTTCTCGCTCTTCTTCTGTGAATCTCAATTTCCTCCTGCCTGCCTCAGGCCATGAATAAGAAAATCGACATCATCAAAGGCCTCTTTGTGGCATGCCGCTTTTCAGAGGCCCGCTACATAGTCAGGTAAAATAAGACTCTCTCTTATACACACACATGCACGCACACACACACTGCGGTTTGTGTGACCACAGGCATCTACATGTTTATAGTCACGCAACACAATTTCCAGCAACTTCAAACCTTCTCATACACACGTGTTGGAAGTGTGTGACGCTCATTGCGGCGTCGGCACCGACTCACGGTTGATCCGGTGCTTTTGATTGACAGGTCTCTGGCTGGGAAGCTAAGGATCGGTCTCGCTGAACAGAGCGTCCTCTCAGCGTTGAGCCAGGCCGTCTGTTTGACTCCACCCGGGCAAGGTAATTTCGAAAACATAGGCGTGCTGTAATTATTCCCACTGTTCGCGCTTGACATTAAAGTAGCCCTCCCTAATGGTCTATCAGCGTGAGTGATAGGTGGGTCCAACGGTGTGACTCCCAATTTTCTCCCACATTGTTTGCGATCTCTTGTAGGGGGATTGTAACACAACACCCTTGACAAATTTACAGCAGGGAGGCTAAATATGCGAATAACTCTGAACACGGCCGAATGTGTCGCAACACGGGTTTCCAGTGTGACTACGCAGCGCTGGTTCTAATAAAATCTTGATTCCATATCAGATTGTATGAAATGAGTTGGAGGCATGTCGCATTGTGCAGTGAATGTGTGGTGAATAGTGGCACTCCACTGCAAATAGTCACACCGTCAGCCCGTGTCATCCATCTGTGGCTTTTTGTATTATGAAACTGCAGCAAAGGATAAACAACATTAAGCACAAGATGAAAGGAGGAGAGTTGTAACTATTGCGGGGGGGGGGTAAAAAGTGTTTTTCTCATAGTCAAGTTTATTTCAAAATTGGACTTTGTGTAGTAAGTGTCATTTGAATGTGCGCCAGTTGTTTTGTAGATTAATTTTGGGGACAGAGCTCCATTAAGTCAATTGTAAATATGTCTTCTGTAGACAGTGAGATTTTGTCTCCGACAGAAGAAAAGGCAATTGAAAAGATATCTTTGATTGTGTTATGTCGAACAGTATAATACATTCCCAAGGAGGTAAAATTCACTTCCATACTAACTTTTGTGCCACCACATAAATGCTACACAAACAACTCATTTTCTTTTTTCGCTTTAATTGCTTATTTCCTGAAGCAGCAGCAGCAAGCAGCGTGTGTAGATGACTGAGATGCCCACACTTTTTTGTTGTTTGCAAGCTACTTTAATCATAATAATATTAAAGTTATATAAATAGTCATATTCCTAGTTCCTGAATCCGAGATGTTCTGTTCATTTATAAATCGAGCAAACAGAAACCCGACAGGCCTATTAGCTAATTAAAAATAGATTTACAGAGTGTTTAGCTATTTGCTCGCTGCTCGTTTGAAACACTCTGTTGCTGTGTGGCTTTCAGGAGATTAAATATTCAAACAGAACTTCCCGAACCGTCGACTTTTAACATCCTAATAAACTCACGAGACAAGGATGGAAACAGGACGGCTTTCTTGCAAGGACGACTGCACTTTTAACATCTTGAAGAAGCTGCAACTATAGACGACATTGCTAATTGGTGAACAGTTGCCATGGAAACCATAACATCAAAAATACTTCAACGCGATTCAATACCGTTTTCATTTCACGTTCACGCTCCACCATAAACCACACAACACGTCGTTGACGGATTTATCGTCATCACTTTTTGACTCCGTCTCCGTGTCAGTTTTTTTTAACGCTACAAATTCTTCCTATACGGCTCTTCACGTTTGCCGAAGTTCCCTTTACCTCGGATTCAATGGAGCCACATCAAGCAGTCAAACCTCTACACAAGTTTAAGAAGTTGACGTTGCACAGGCGTGTCAAACATGAAGCTTGTGGGCCAAAACTGGCCCACGTAATGACCTAGCATATTGTTTAAATGTCAAATAACATGTTTACTCAAATGCTTCTATAAAAGTGACCATTATTTTTTGAAAACCGCTCCGACAAGTCCAAGTTGCTCAGTAGTTTGATAAATTTACTCATATGTATTTGAAATGAATCTACAAACCTGGAAGGGAAGGGTGTTAAAGTTGGTGATAGTTTGATTTATTTATAAATCACTTGTTAAGTTGGTGTTAAAACATTCTTCGCTTTCATCAAGAGCACCGCTCTGACACTGGCAAGACTTGCATCGTTTAGCACGTTAGGAGAACCAATTTACGGCCACACGCTCCATCAAAGGTATGAAAAAAACATTTTAGAGTCGGTGGCCCAGAGGAGGAGGTGGTTTTGACAGCTCGCGTCTCGCCGCTTCCTTTTAGTTCTGATCTGACCTGATTCGCCACCAGCACAGACACCAAATTAAATCCAAAGTTATTAATATGCGTTGCTTAGTCACGGCTGGAGGTGAGCTTTAATAAGAGTCAATTAGACCAGAGGCTCTGTGGGAAAATTTGCATTGATCTGTGTGGTGTGGTCAGGAAATGTTTTTCTTAGCGGTTTTTTTGTATATTTATTTAACCATTATTTAATCAGGCAGGTCAGCTCGGAGTATATTTTTTAATACTTATGTGGGTACATTGTAATGAATAATTAATAAGAATCATTTATAATTAAGTCATATTTTAAATGCATCGTAATTATTAATGTTGGATGTGAAAAATGTTTTTTTGGAGGGCAATTTCAAGTATGGAGATGGTGAAATTACATCATCAGGTAAAGTGCTCGTTTAAAAAGCAAAAAGCACTGAAGTAGAGCTATACACTAGTAATTCCTGTAAGTCTTGTGTATTTCTCACGCAGACTTTGAAGTGCCTGTGAACTTCCATCCGGCAAATATTCAGCCATACAAATGTTCAAACACTTACACAGATCTGTTTGAAATGTATTTTTTCCCCCCTCTCCTTCCTTATAGGTTTCCCTCCCGCTGAGATCGACGCAGGGAAGGGAAGAGCAGGCGAGAGCAGGCGGGCCTGGCTCGAAGAGAAGAGCCTAATTCTCAAACAGACTTACTGGTAACCGAAGCCTAAACAAACCCCCTGGTTCCTCCTGGAGTCTCCCCTCGGCTCTGCGACAGTACTTCATCCCCCCCCCCCCCCTTCCTTAAGCCCAAGTCTCTCTTTCCCCCTCACTTTCTTTTCTGGCAGATATTGATTCCCTCTTTTTTTTAGTTTTTTTTTTTGTGCTCAACTCTTTTTGTTTTCCTTCCCAAACACCCTGCCTGCTCACTCTTCGCCTCTCCCATCCAGCGAGATGCCCAATTACGACATCCTCATCCCCGTCCTGCTAAAGGAGGGCATAGACCAGCTGCCCAATCACTGCAAGCTCACTCCAGGTAAGCACTTCATCAATACTCAGGGGGGGGGAAAGGTGAGAAAAACCCCAACACCGCACATCAGAGGAGGCGACTCGGTTGTTTTAGTTGAGTCATTTATCACTGAGAGATAAAAGATCTGGCTAAATTCGGGATTATCTCCTAATTATGCTGTTGTCAGGACATTTGTGATAAGGAGCCTTGGCACTCAGGTAGGAAAACTAATACCAGCCGCCATCTGAATGGACTAAATTGGGAAGCTAAATTGGCCGTAGCTGGTCAGATCGACAAATCTCACTGCTTTTTTGGCAGGTAAACAGTCGTTACTCAGAGTTCCACTCCGTTCCGAATGGTGAGGTAGTTAAAAAAAAAACTCTGAATTTTTTTCTTTTTCTTTTTTCGTGATAGCCGCGGCCAATTTGGACAAAATGTATTAGTCCTCTGGAATGGGAGTTTTCTTTCTCTGTAAGCTTTAATTAAAGGAATTTGTTGGGTGTATGTTCTTATATCTCCCCTCCGCTGCTTTTGAAGCTTAACTTATCAGCGCAGCTCGAGGGGATATGAGTCAGACAACTTTAATATTAAAGCCAAATGAGACAACAAACAAACAAACAAATTTCAACTCCGCTTTTGCCGCTGAAAACCGTTGTGGGTGTGATGCTGATTTGTCATGTAGGAATGTGTCATTGATGCTAATTTAACAGCTTCTGAGCTGATGTTTTTAAATTCCTCTTTGCAAACTGATCTGAGATCTGCTCCCGTTCGCTTTCCCGGGCCGGCCCAGTTGGTTACTTTTCGGAAACACGCACGAGTTGGAGTTTCCATGTTTCCTCCTCCTCCTCCAGGTGTACCGCTGAGGCCCATGTTGGCTCATCCCACCAAGGGCGTCGGCGAGGTGATGAAGAGGTTCGACGAAGCCGCGTTCACCTGCGAGTACAAGTACGACGGCGAGCGCGCGCAGGTGCGTGCGTGCCGTCTGCTTTCCCAGCAAACATGTGCCTGCTGAATTTTGAATGCATATACCTTTCAGCTGTGTTCTGTGAGTTTGAAGTATTGCTCGCTCGTGCCTATTCTTTTAAGATAAACAGTAGTGCTGCTTCTAACCTGGGCCTGTGGGCACTGCAAGCTCCTTCTCCCACTGTGGGCTGGGGAGGGAGGGAGGGAGGGGGGTTGTGGAGGGAGTGAGAGGGAGACACACCACAGGAGACGGCGGCGGGAATGAGGAAATTCTGAGAGAGAGAGCCATAAAGAGACACACAGCAAGCGAGAGATTGTAATGTAAACCCCTCCAGCTGTATTGTTAATTTTGGACAGTCATGCCAATAAAGTGCCTTTGAACTGAGTTGAATTGAGAAGAGAGCGGAGCCGAGGAGGGAGAGGCAGAGACAGAGAGAATAGGTTGGATTCAGAGCGAGTGAGCCCTATGACGTCCTCCTCCTCTGTCTCTCTCTTTTCTCTCCCTGTGGCCTCACTGCAGTGGACTTTACCCCAAACAGCCAGCAGAGGGACTCGCGATACACCACTCAATTAACCACCACCGACCCCCCCCCACCACCACCACCACCACCACCGCAACCCCTCTCTCTTTGGGTGTGTGTGTGTGTGTTCAGATCTTGTGAGCAGTCACAGGAGATTCAGACTCTGCCTGCGTGACAGCCAAGGAATCGAGTTTGTGTGCTTTTTTTTTTTTTTAATAGATTTTACAAGTTTATACATCTACGATAATTTGAGAGGGAAGACAAAAGAAAATCCATACAAGCAATTAATTCATCCCAGCCCAGGCTTAAAGTCAAAAATACACCATCATTGTGGAGGAGAGCATGTCTTGGACAGATAATATGAGCGACCAGGCAAACTGAAAGAGGACAAACTCGTACCGTAATGTTTGATTATTAATGAGCTCCAGCTCCAGCTGCTCAGTGGAAGATTGTTTATTGAGCTCCCCAAAACCAAATACATGCTCCTCTGTAACCGTTACTCACAAATTAGCCTCAGAAGGGTTTATATTCCTCACTCGACTTTCTATTAGAAGCCGTGTGGCAACAATACGGAGAATATTAATGTCTGCATTCCAGTGATGTATTGAGGAATCTGAATGTGGGAGGAGGATTCATGCAGGGACGGAGCGGAGGGGGGGAGATCTGCTTGATAATGGGCTGACCTAACGTGTTTTACCCCGAGTTATGTCATAACGGGAGCAGACAGAATCTGGGACGCCTCGCAACATCTTAGAAAAAAGATGAGAGGATTGTCTGCTGCTCTCACCTACGCTGACTCCCCCTGAAATAATTCACACAGTCATTGATTAGCTGATGAAGAATGAGGATTTTATTTTCCCTCCGAAAAATGCCCACATTTTTTTTGGTTTGACCTTCAGAATTGTGAGTTTTCTCCCTTTGTGCGTTTTAACATCAAATGAAACTAAATATTAAAAGTGCCGGCGAGAGAAGCGCCGCTCTGATGCTGCAACTCCACAAGATTTCCCCTGCCATGGTATTGAACCGTAGGTCAGCGAGGGTTTTTCGAAAACGCTCAGAGCCCCACACACAATCACTGTCGCTAATTATGTGCATAAAACAGAAAAATAGAGCTAGCGGGTGTATAGCGATGTGCGCAAGTAAATTGCGAGGCGTTGTGCTGCCTGTGAGGACAGCTGCGTTGATTAAAACTGAGCGTATCTGTTCCATCAGACTGAACCACTTTGTGTTGGCACAGCTTGAAACTCCAGAAGTTGACATTAAGGCCGAGGGGGGGGGGATCTTTTTTCACTTATTTACCTGCTCATTTTGACATTTTGTTGACCCGTCAACTAATCTAGAAATCAACTGCCAGATGAATTCTGAGTTCCAGCGTCTGTGTGCTGCTCGCCCACGCACCGGGAATACAAATCTTAAACCACCCCGTGACCATGAATGCTTCCAGTGTCTGATATTTATTTTTTAAAGATGTTTTTCCGGGAACCATGTTTACTACAGGCAGAAACAGTTGCTACTGCTGCCAGTGTGCGACTTACCGATTACCAATACACATCACACAAAGTCATGAAAGGGGGCGTGCTGCAGCTTGGCTGGAGTCCAGCCCGTTGTCTGCTATCTCTCTATTTCAGCCCGTGTGATGACAGGCGGACCCGGCGTCCACCTCAAGCCACGCATCAACTCTGAGTCTTGAGTTTTTGTTTCCGCAACACCCTGAAAGTGAACAGCGGTGATAATCGCCTAATTTACGCCCATGAACCGGTGATAGTTGGAAAGACGGAAGAGAAAGTGTTGTCTGATCTTTGTTTAGTGTGCCCCGGTAATGTATTCCACCTACGCTTGTGTGTCCTGTGGCGTGGCGTCGGGTACAATAATCAAAGGAAAACAATGTTTGTCGTGCACGCATTTGGCAGAATTAATCACGAAAACCTTTTCAAAAAAAGTTTAACGTTTCCATGGCAACATTATGAAAACAATGTTCATTTACATGAAAATATCAGAACCACTGAAAACGATGTAGTTGGCATCCGAGGCCGCGATTTGATGCTGTTGGCTGTTTTTGTGATGAAGCCACGCTCGCAGAGAACAATAAGCAATAGACATCAACAACTGCGAGTCACAAAGGCGTTCGTGTCGACAGACGACCAGCTTGGATTATTACGGCGACTGTCAACTATAAAACTACCAAGTTTCAGGAGAATATGGCCTGGGAGTCATGACACTCTGGAGGCAAACATTGTTCTTGTTGTTCATCTACTGAGCATGTGTAGAATAAATCATTATATCGTGGTGCGCTCACAAACCTTGTCGTGTAGATGGGGCTTAAATTAGGGGGAATACAAAAAAATCCTTTATTATTTTTAGTGTGATCTTGTGCAAACAGACATTGAGTTAGATAATTTCTCCCTGATCTACAGCTTGAATTTGTAAAAGAGTTTCCAAAATGTTTGTTTTTTAATATTCGCGGCCTTGTGAACCTGCTGCTTAAATTTCGGGAAAATCGTTGTGTTGTTTTGTCCAACCCGCCACGAACCATCCACAGTTTAGTTTTTACAAACGAATGTCGGTCTGGTCCCCGTCCAACTCCATTTTGCTTCAAGTCCAATGTTAAAATTCATGACTGAACTGGAGTGAAATCTGGTTGATTGTCTGGCAACTGTTGCACCAAATGCAAGCAATTTAGACAAAAGTGGAGACAAATGTTTGTCATTCTTTTGGACGAGTTTTGACCCAAGTTCATGCAACGTAATTTGAAGTATTGGGCTGAATATAAGCCAATGTGTTCTGTTTTCTGAAGCCTTGTGAGTGAGCCGAATGTTCAACTCTGACAATATGATGACTTTAGGAAAAGGAACAAAACATGCAGAGTAACACAGTCCTGATTCAGTGTGATTCCAAGTTAAATTGTGTGTATATTCATGCATTTGCGTCTCCAACGAGACTCCAGTCAGGGTTTTTTTTTTGCTGATTGTTTCTGCAACATATGTGCCTGTCAAGTTGCCCTTGAGGTTTTTGACTTGTGACTCCTTCAAATTAACAAGTGTCTGCAGCTCCAACATCAGAATATCCATCAGTCATGACTGTTGAAAACAAATAATGAATCTGTCTGCTAATGCACAAAATCTCTTATGGAATTGACTGAGGTCAGAAAGGTCGAACTCTTTTGAGCCGAGGCGTCACATTTTACAACACATTTTAGTTCAGCAGCCCAATTTCGTCAACGGTAAAAAAGTGCCATAGTGACCTTTCAATTTAAACTGTAAAGATTTTCTATGTTGTGGCACAGAGTATATGTAATGAAAAGGTCTATATTTTTCACAAAATCAAACAATTGGTACTGAAAATGGCTATAATCTCAACAAAAAACCAATTTTAATGAAATCGTTTGGTGCAAAATAAGGTTAAATCCCCCAGAAACTTCTCATATAGCTCTTGCGTTATGGGTGTTTTTACAAATTCACCCTGGCAGCCTCACTTGTCGGGCAAGTTTTATCGAAATGAGGCAGCCATCTTTCATCATGAAATCAAATCAGACTTTATTTATAAAGTACTTTTTGTTAAATATGGTGTGGCACAAAGTGCTTCATCCACCCACATCCACCATTGTACATGCATATCAAACATAAGAAAGGGAATATATTTCTCCAAATCTACAATAAGTAAGAAGGGTACATTACTTAAAAGCCTTGTTAGAAATAAGTCTTCAGCCTGCGTTTGAAAAAATCTGAACATTCTCTGCAGCCCACAGTTTCTCTGGCAGGCGGCTCCATAAACGGCGCTGGAAAGCAGCCTGTCCGGAGGGTCTTGTATTAACAGTGGGAATGATTGTGAGACCAGTACCAGAGGACCTGAGGGTCCGCGATGGTTCAAGCAATAAAAGTAAATCTGTAAGATAAGAAGTTGCAATTACATTGTTTAAAAAAAACAAAAAAAAACGCCTTAAAATCAATCCTAAAAGACACGTGGAGACAATGCAATCCCTTTTAAAACCGGTGCAATGTGATCCGGCTCTCTGGTCCTCGTCAAAACACGACCAGCTGAGTTGTCGAGGCTGAAGGTGCGAGACCGGAAGGCATGGCGTTAAAGTAATGAATACAGTACAGTAATCTCTGTGTTGAGAGAAATGTGCAGACTCTAGACGTATTCCTAAGATAACAAAAAATTATTAAAACAAAACAAAACAAAAGGTTCTTCTTT
This sequence comes from Blennius ocellaris, assembly GCF_963422515.1. NCBI lineage: Eukaryota > Metazoa > Chordata > Actinopteri > Blenniiformes > Blenniidae > Blennius > Blennius ocellaris. The sequence continues at coordinate 5,696,601 of NC_137659.1, forward strand.
TTTTTTTATAATAGTTGATTTCGAACATGTGGTAACAACAACTATGGATGAGTATTAAGGCTACTGCCTACAATGCATTTTTTGTCTTTTTTTCTTTAACCTCCGATTATTTTTAGTGGCTCTAATACTCCTCCATAAACAACAAAACAAAAATAATAACATAAAATATAAACATAAACATAGTAGAGCAAAGCAAGCCCAAAAAAAGTAACAGATAAAATAAGAAATTAATAATGGCCCAACATATCCAAATAGAAGCAGGAGACGTTTTACCCTCATGCTTTACATGTGGAATTAAATTGAGCTCAGATTTGAACATTACGCCCATGCTACTTTTAGGAACACTGTTTAAAACAAATTTCTCTTTGAAAGTTTAACAATTGGGTAGTTTGGCTGGATTGGAGCCACTTGTGGGTTGGTTCTGCCCCATGGGTCTCATGTTTGACACGCCTGCCTTGGAGTTTTTAAACATTCTATTAAAGGGAACCCCAAAAAAAAAAAAAAAAAAATCCAAAGCAAAACCTCAGTTTTTCATGTTCTCTCCCACAGATTCACATTCTGGAGAGTGGCGAAGTTCGGATTTTCAGCCGCAACCAGGAAGATAACACCAGCAAATACCCCGATATCATCTCTCGCATCCCCAAGGTAGGGAGGGGAGGGAGGGAGGGAGGTGTGGCTCTGAGCCACGATTCTCAAATGGGGGATCGTTATACACTTTCGGGTGTGTGCGTGTGTGTGCGTGTGTGTGTGTGTGTGTGTGTGTGTGTGTGTGTGTGTGTGTGTGTGTGTGTGTGTGTGTGTGTGTGTGTGTGTGTGTGTGTGTGTGTGTGTGTGTGTGTGTGTGTGTGTGTGTGTGTGTGTGTGTGTGTGTGTGTGTGTGTGTGTGTGTGTGTGTGTGTGTGTGTGTGTGTGTGTGTGTGAGAACAGCTAAGCACATTTATTTTTTTCTCCACCTCTCCTCCATCTCTTCTTTCTTCCATCTGTCACAGTTCCAAATCTCTTCCTCACCTTTTGCCGCAATTATTCAGCGCTACTTCGACTTCTACCTGAGTTGCCTAAACTTCCTCGACGTGTTCTTAACTTTGGAGTGCCGCTGCACGCAGGCTGTGCCAAATGAGCCGGGATCTGCTGGCGTGGTGAGCCTGAAGGAGATCGCCGCTACCTGCAGCTTTGGGCAGTTGGCTGGAGGTTATCGGAGCGCGATCCCGCTGAGTGTGTTTCTCCTGCTCGAGTCGGAGCAGCAGATAAATCTACATCAAGGCTGCTCGCTCCACTCCGTTTGCGAGACGTTTCGGGTCCATAAGCCTTATTGAGACATCGATAACATTAAAGTAAACTCCCATCTGGTCCGCGCTAATCGGGGAAGATTATTGGATAAGATAAATTCCCAGAATTGTGGAGGAATATTACTAATAGGTTCCTTGGTGAGGATTTATGAGGACATGAGTTGGAGCTTCAGCTTGTCGGGGGGGGGGGGGGGAGATGCAGGTGCTCTTGGTTTTTTCGAGGATGTGGAAAAAGGATAAACTTGTCTTATTCATCCATCTTTTCCATTTTTATAAACAGTTACTTCTGAGGTAAACTCGAACTTGTCTTGAGCTGACGTTGGAAATAAAGTATTTCAGGGGTCATACAGAGCTAGTACAGAGACAGACACTCCTGTGGTTAATTCACACCCCTATGAAAATGGCATAGTTGACTTGTTATGAGGTTTTTAAACTAGAACTGTGTGTTTCTCAAGCTTTCCTTTTTTCTAATTTCTTCCATTCTAATTAAACATTTTGGATAAACAGTGTTCATAACGTAATATTTTGGCTATTTTGAATGTAATTAAGCCAATTACACTTACCAATTTATTTACCAATTATATTAGAAAAGTTATTTTACAACCATTATCCTCGGTGATCATCCATTCTCATTTTTGATATGCGAGCTGCACAAAACTCGCAAACAAACCTTGTATTTCCACAAAGTGTAGCCTTGTGTATTTATTTATTTTTTTTACATTATTGCCTGCAGTTATTGCATTTTTTGGAGCTTTATTGCTATTTAATTTAATTCCACTTTGTCCGTGCGTTCGTTACACATTAAAAAGTACAACAAAAAAGTCAGTACAATAAATACATTGACGTAGAAAACTCAACATGTTGGAGAAGGAGAAGGTAAAAGCACAAGCTTATCAAACCCTGCCCCTCTCCAATCAATCTATTTGCGATCATTTTAATATTATTAATGTTATTATTGGCTTTATTACATTGAAAAAGGCCAACATTGTGACATTATTGACATGTGTTAAGTTATTTTCCATTATTATATTATTGGACGCTACCAAGAGGAAGTGAACATAATAAAATACAGCAAATTAATCTCAGTTGGTTAAAGTGTGACATTGGAGATTACCTGTCACATATTTAGTGTTGCCGGCGGAAAATGGAAGAGAGTAGTAGTTCTAGAAACAATCTTGCACTTCCCCTAAATCAAGTTTATTAGTCAGGTTTCTTTTTTTCCAAATTGTGAATGTTGGCTTGTGTGACCATACGTGGCTACCTTCAAGGTGATATCAAAGATGAGAATCTGCCAGTGTTGATTGTTTTTAATGTTAACTGATTTTTTATTTTTTTTTATTTTTTTATTTTTGTGTTAGCCTTTGTTTACCCAGTGAAGTTGCAAAGAACATATTTCCATATGAACTGATGTCTCAACCTTGTTTTAGTTTACAGATCACATATATTTTTTGTAGCTTTAGTGTGAAATCAAACCCTAGATAGTGTTATCTGGGCTCCAGCCAATCCAACATTGGACAATACATTCTGAATACAGTGTTTTTAGACAAACAAGATCCATGCGAAAGTGAAAGCTGTATAATATGACCCTTTTAAGGCTGCGCTTTGTGATGCACTTTGTCAAGCTGTCACTAATTAAACGCCATTTTTCCACGGCCGTAACCCAAAGGGGAGCGCGTTTCCCACCGCTCGACACGCTCCGGCTCTCCACAGCGGTCTGGCGCTGACCCGCCAGCACATTCTTCCCTGCTCTCATCATGGGAAAACCCTGCTGACTCTATTGACTGCAGGTGTCCAGTCCTCTCAAACTAATCAGCACTTCGCTGATTGGCTCAACCTTGTGCGGTTTTCAAAACGCCCCGACGTGTTCAGATTCACTGTGGGGTTTCGTGGTGTTCAGGGTTCTGTTGGTTTTTGTGGGGAGGGAGAGGGGGGGGGGGGGGGGGGGGGTGGTTTTTTTTGTTCTGTTTATCCTGCAGCTTGTGCATTTCCTGCTTTATGTTAAAAGGTGAGACTTGTCGCAGCTGGCATTTCCACCCGTGATAGCGGGAAGAAGCTTCTGTAACAATGTGGCCCGGGGACGCCTCTCCCGTCAACTCGCCCAGCTCGGCCAAATCAAAACAGCCAGCGCTTAATGTTGTTAATTATACCGCCGCTTTTTGTGCTTTTACGTGTCAAAATGTCAGCTGTGGGGGGGGGGAAAGGTCTCAGTAAAAACAAAAAACAAACCCCCCCCCCAAATTCATTTTCGGCAGAAAAACCAGCAGGAGGCTCTTGGAAAAGGTTTTGAAGCAGCTCCCATTGTGCAGACTTAAAAAATGTAAAAAGGAAAGCACAGTTCCACACAACAACAACATATAGAATTTTTCTGAGACTTTTTGGAGAGCAGATTACTTTTTCAGGGGTTAGAGTTGCTCTTGCTGCACTTATGGAGCAGCACACCTATAACAGGAGGTTAACAAAAAAAAAAGAGGCAAAAAATCACCTTGCTTTCACCGACTTCTCCCCTCTCACCCTCTTGTTTCATCATTTCTCCCTCCTCACATCACTCTCACTCAGAAATTCATCTCTGTTTATACCCACCTAACTTTAAAAGCTCCACGGCTCTTTGTCTCTCACCTCGCCGTCCACTTGTCTTTCCAAGTCTTTCTTATTCATCACTTCTTCATGACGCTTGTTCGTTCATTCACCTCTTCTTACTCTTGTCTTTTTTTTCTTTCTTTTTTTTGAAGCTTTAATTTCAGCTTTCTGCTCTGCACTCCTGACACCCCCCTCCCCCCCCACACACACACACACACGACACTGTACGATCAGTGCTCACAAACGTTCCTTCTCGCCATTTGTCTTTTCGCACACTATTTGCACTGCGATTTTAAAACAATTCTTTCACCTTTTTTCCCCCCTCTGCTTCATGTCATCGTCTTGCAACACAGTTTTATAACTTCAGCCAACCCCACCCCTCAACCGTCACCCCATTTACATAATTTTCACATGTTTGTGCCCCGCTTATGATTAAGGCTAGTTAATTTACTTGTGCTGTAAAGATAGACCGTGTCAGTTCTTGAAACCAGGGTCTTTATCTCCAAAAATCGATAACAGGGGTTTTTTTAATTTTCTGTGTCCTGTCTTGTGAGCATGTGTCCACACACTTTGTGAAAGCCATAAATGAACGTCGGCTGAGGGGAAGCTTCACTATAACACAGGTTGCCTGCATAAATTGGGTAGATTGCATTTCATAGCAACTTCATGCATTATTTTACATATTAATAAGTTAAAAAAAAAAAAAAACATTCTCAACGCTGCCTCTGTGCTTTATTGCTCTAAATCTAGAATTAATATTAATAAATGCACATTAAGACACATTCATTAATAGGTAAGTAATGAATTATTTAACCTGATTGCCTTATAAGTGTAACTGCTTGTGTTTTGGCACATCAGCCTTGTTTCCAAACAGCCTATTTACCTTTTTTTTTTTTACCTTTCCTGTCAAGTCTGACTGGACTTTTCTGATTAACACTTAGTGTAGTGCAGATTGTACATTTAAATGGTTAAAGAAACCCAGATCGGATAACTCAAATGGTTTATTGGCTCAGACACACATGAACCTACTTTTAGGGTCATATGGAACAAAAAAGGTGGCAGAATCTTTAATATCATGTTTCACATTGCACTTTTCCCAACTTTACTATTTAGTCCGCCTCCGCTCCTAAAAAAAAAAAACCCAAAACACTTCTACTTTTACTTTTTTCCAGTATTGAGTATTTTTTTAAAAATTGTATTTATTTCCTCCTCGATCATGGCCAGTGTAATCGGCCCATGAGTTGAATACTTCCGTTTTTTTCTCTCCTCTGCAGGGGAATAACTACGAGCTGCCAACGTCTTTCAGTTCAAGCAGGAAAGATAAGCAACAAACAAACTGCAAAACTGTTGCTGGTGAAGTTGTTTGGCTTTTGGCACCACGTGGGCATCGTCCCAAAAGAGGGGGTGCGTGAAACAGTTTAGCGGCAGGTTGAATAGAACTGAATCCAGCAGCAGAAACGGCGACCTGACAGTGGCAATAAATGTAGGAGATTAAAAATAAATAAATAAAAAAAGTGTTGATGTGTTGGCTTCCAAAGAATTTGGCAACAAATTGGGGGCATCTGCAGGTCCTGAAACGGCATAAACACGTCTTGAAGTTGACTGCTTGTCGTCATGCCTTTTTTTTTCTTTTTTAAAAAGCTACCAAGTTAAGTCTTATACCGAGTTAAAAGTTTGTTGGATTTACTTCAATGGGCTTTTTCTTCCCTGACAGTCTTGTGTTTGCCACAGCAGATGTTGCCGATACTAAGACAGGCTTTTTCATCCATAAAAGCCCTCCTCGATTCTCTCATCTCCCCTCCTGAGTATAATCTCTTATCTCTTTATTTCATTTATTCTTACTCGCATCTTTTTTCTTTTTTTCCCCCCCTCCTCTCCTCAGGTGAAGAAGGACTCTGTGGTGTCCTGTGTCCTGGACTCTGAGGCGGTGGCCTGGGATCACGAGAAGAAACAGATCCAACCCTTCCAAGTCCTCACCACTCGTAAGAGAAAGGTGTGTATTGAGGGAAAATTTACTAAGATGTTTGGGGGTGGGGGGGGGGAATGCCTGCGGTGCCATGAAGTTAGAGAGTGGTAGATAATAAGAAGGAGTGAAAAGGTTGACGAGTGAAAACAAGACACAGAGATAAAGACTTGGAAGGTGGAGGAGAGCGAGATAATGGAGTGAAATGATCCGGCAGACTGAGGGAGATGGACGGAGAAAGAGCAGACGGGGAGGGGGGGGGGGGGACTGATAAGTGGGAGACCGACGAGTCAAATGGATCGAGAAGAGAGGAGGAAAACGTCAGATTGCAAATGTCAGCAAGGTGTTTATTCAGTTTTGATCAGAATAACGGCCTCTTTCCACTACACCAATCACATCAGTGTGAAAGCGCTCCTTGTACCTCGTCTATTTGTATGCACGATGACACCCTTTTAAATTAGGGAAGGAGAAACCAGAGTGCAAGTATGAGGAACACAATGATGAAAATGCCTGAAAATGATTATCTTGATGATGTTTTTTTTGGGTGTGTTTTTTTCCTTTTTTTTTTGTGGGGCCTGATATTGTTCCTGCCACTATAAAATCATGATTATTTGTAATGATGCTTTGATGCACAAACTGATTGTGCGTCCCCTCTGGCATTTAGTAACATCTCAATTGTTGTCACTTCCACAAGCAGGCCGGCTGAAATGAAAGATTTCAGATGAGGAGATGAAACCCGATATGCACTAATTAAACATCATTAATGAGCAGAGGGAGGAGGGGAGTAATGAGGGAGCGAAGAGGCGAATGAAGGAGGGCGGCGGCAGCATCGGGAGAGAAATGTTTTGTTTTCTACGTCTGTAAAGATGGCGGAGGGGGGGTCATTGGAGAGGCTGCTATTTAAATTTCCTGCCCCGTGTTGATTACTTCTATAGTTCCTCCTGCTTTGTAAAAGTTAAATTGAAGTAAAGTTAAACGCATCACTGATTTAAAACTGATTGCATCATGCAATACAATTCTGAAATGCTGATAAAAATCTTATCAATAAAGTTAAGCATGCGAATAGAAAATTGTAAATTTGAAGAGGGTGAAATATTTAGCATCTTGGTTTTTTTTGTTGGTTTTTTTTGCATTTTACAGATTGTCTATCTTTTTAGGACTTGTACTTTTCGTATGATAAATAGAATTTTTTTTTTGCCTTTAGCAGGTTTTCAGACAAATATTCTGAAACATGAAATGACTACAGCCACAGTTTGCGCGCACTCTAGAAACACAAAATCAACAACCTGAGGTTGCTGCTAAAAGCGTTGAGCTTAAAAGTACCACTTTAAAGACTGAAGTATTCTTTATGTCAAGTCGACTCAATTGTATTTATTTAGTGCTATATGCGGCCGTCAACTCGGGGCACTTTTCCAGAGAGAAACTTAACAATTGCACATTAGCAAGAGGAGGAGATGGTGGACAAAGAAAAACTTAGACTTTACCAGTCAAATTCCCAATTCCCACTTCCTATCTTATCCTTCCTATCTCAACCATGTTGGATCAGTTTGCCAATTATAGCACGCTACCACCAGTCAAGAGGCTAAAATGTTGAATATCAACACATAGGTTATCGTTTTGTCACTATAGACGTTAAGGTTGGGAAAGTGTGTCATCTCCAGAGAATCCACAGGCAAAACCAAGCTGATCCAAAGCTAAACATTCCAAACACTTCAGTTTGAACTCCACGTTCACAGATTAAGACTGTTATGTCTGCCGGATCCATAGACGAGTAGCAGACCAGAATAGAAAATGTGCAGTCGTTAAATGTATTTACTGTACTAATGAATACAATTGTCGGAATTAGCGGCAGCGACTAAGAAGGGGGCGGGGCTGAGCCAAAGGTCAATTGGTCGATGATGGATTGGCGTCATCCTCTGACATCTTATTATAAAATGGTTGTTTTGAAAGTTTGAGTCACTTAAAGTGAGGCTGGAAAGAAGTGCTTCGTTAACTGATGAATTCAAAAAAGTGCTTCCAAAAAAAAAAAAAAACGGCAGCAGCACACCTACACACAAGTTACTTGGCAAGTAGACTGTTTAAAGCATTTTAGGATAACTCGCTTGAGTTTTATTTATTTATCTATTTATTTATTTTCCTACATGTATGCTGGTTCCGTATTTTCTGCCTCTTCACGGGGAAATCCACGGGGTTTTCACCTCAAGGCTCAATGATGGTTTGATATCACTTCAGATGGGATGTTCCCACTTTTGTTGTATGTTGTTGATGAGCTGAGTGATTCGTTGGGAGCAAATCTGATGGCTTCCTGATGGCATTCAGAGAAAAACAGAGCTATAAACTCATTTAGTACCTGAAACTTTGTCAGAATTAAGACTGAACAAATGTTAAATGCGACCAAATCCAACAACACCTGAGCCATTAATGTAAGCCTATGAGGTGTCTTAAACCTATCACATTATAACCACTGGCCTTATGTTGTGCAGATCCACCATTCTGCTGCCATAGCAGCTCTAAACTGTAGAGGCCTGGAGCTTTCAAAGCTTTTCTGTGGTATCTGGCAGTAAGATGTCAGCAGCAGATCCTTTAAGTCCTGTAAGTAGCCATGTGGGACCTCCATGGATCAGACTTGTTTGTCCAGCACAACCGACGCAAGCTCAGGAGATGTGGAATTTACTTTGTGTCAGGGTACGGCCCACAGCGACAGCAATGTGGACAGAGACAAGCGTCGGGCTTTCATAACCCCCCCCCCCCCCACTGAAATCTCTTCACTCGTCGAGGGATTTGAGACTTTTTGTCATGAGCTCATTTCTCTAAACCTGCAATGATGGCCTGAGGAGATTCTTGTTTCTGGAAAAGTCTGCAACAGTGCTTAGGCAGATGGTGAAGATGTCGCGTTTCCCAGCAAAAACCTCTCTGTGTCTGCCGGAGCCTCCTGCTCCACCCTGTGGTTCCTGGTGCCACGTCTTTCCCAGAGAAGTGAGTCACGCGCAGCCAGAAACTCACGTGATGTTCTGGGTATTCTGACAACTTTTTATCAAGCCCAGCAGTCTGAGCTCCGGTTGTTTGTCTGTTGGATCCACGTTAGACAGCCTCAGCTCCTCATATCTATCAGTGAACCTCGAAAATCAAGTTCTCAACTTGGACCACATTAAATAGCTACCATTTGAGAACTTCCGTACAGAACTGCAGTTTTTGACTGATGGGGGGGGGGGGGGGGGGGGGTTTACACATCAAACTTTGACGGCAGACTGTTCTCTTATTGTAGAATACATTCCAGCCACTAACAGGTGCCATCATTTCCCACCAAAATTTCCGTGGTTTTTTTTCCATCAGCTGTCTGTAGTCCTAATGTTGTGGCTGAATGGTGTAGACTCCTCATGTCTACGTTTACAATCGGTGGGCTCAGAATGAATTGCTCTAATCATTTAGCGGCATCACGACTAATTGCCGCCATGGTGATTGCTTTCGAGTTGAAAAGCTCTGCAAGTGTTTACCGCGAATTGAATTACAAATTAGTAAAGATTTCTACTGGCGAGACAGTTCTTCAAAGATACCCTGTGAAGATTTTTCTTTTTCTGAAAACAAAGTCTTGTTTACATTCAGCGTTGGTCGTCGGTAATATCCTCGAAGCTTCAAAAATATGTCGAGTGCTTTTTTGTTGTTGTTTTTTACACCCCCCCCTCTGACAAAACTTGTGCAAAACCACTAGTCAGCCTCTGGATTTGAATCTGTCAGTTATGTCAGTGCTGCTCTTCATGGCACGTTGCTGCAGCCTGTCAATGAGCAGAAAGTGTGTGAGATTATGGCGAAGACTGCGCGCGGCGTTGGACTTGCAGGCCCACCAACGCTACGAGTTACCTCTAAAAGCATTGATTCACTGTGGCCACACGCTCTCCGGGGGCCTGTTTAAATCTTTGCAGTGCAACCTGATTTACTAAAGTGCTACTCTGAAACAAACTCAAAGCTGGAAAGAAAGGATCTCACAAACAAAAATAATGGATTTGGAAAGAGTCGGTGCAGCTTGATTCCAGGAATTCAATATTGCCCGAGTGCTCGAGAAGAAGTCGTGAAAATTTTGACACGGTGGAACAAGGCAGAGTTGAGGGTGCGGAGACCAACTGGAGGTAAACAAGAGCCGAATAAATAGGATGTGCTGCCAAAAGAGGAGCTGGAGAAGTCGAGGAGGTGAGTAAAGATAGTTGAGCAGCAGAAAAGTAACACCCGGAGAGCCGGGCGAGCGCACAAGGATCCGCGACGCCGTTAAAAGGTTCGTGGAGGATGGATGGTTAACTTTCAAGATGAATGGGAGGCGAAATCAAAGCACTCTTTGCAACAAGTCCCAAGGTTGGGTGTAGCGATTTGTGAATAAGATGTGTGTATTTGCATATTTCTGTCAAGGGAGAAATATTCAAATATCTCCCGTGTGCGTGTCGATGCTTCTCAACAGGATGTGGATGCCTCTGAGATCAAAGTCCAAGTGTGCGTCTACGCCTTCGACCTACTATATCTCAACGGCGAGGTAAGGCTGGGTGGCGGGCACAAACGCGTCCCGGGGATCCCTCTCTCAAAATGCACCAGTTGTCACTTTAAACCCGGCGCGTGCATGTTTATCGTTTTTCGAGCATATGCGTGTGCTTGTCGTCCCGCTGAGATGTCGGCGCCGTCCCTGAATGCCAATGATGTGGTACGGAAGGCTGTAACGAGATAATGATTCTAATGCTCATTGTAATTCTAGTCAGTGTGTGTATATACGTGTGCGTGTGTGTGTGTGTGTGCATCTTTACGAGACTGTTTGCACTTTTTGTTGTGTGTTTGTAACTGTTGACTAAACGCATCATCAGGAGTGTCTGTTTCTCCCAATATGAAGCGGCGTTTTTAAAGCTAACGGTTTTAAAGCCCACTAAACAAAATGCTAATTAGCGAGTGCTCTTTTTTTTTTTTTTTTTTTATAATCAGCCTCCGCAAAGCGAGTAGTCCCAAGTGGACGGAAACAAAATTACATAATTAAAAGAGCATCAGTGACTCTTAAAGCTGAGCCATTTCGTTGCTACTTCCCCACTTAAATATGACATTTATTTAAATGCGACAATTTAGTTTTTTGTTTGGCCGTCGCCTTTAGTTTATGTTGTCCTTCCTCTTTATAAATGGGAAACGTGAAGGCACCCCCGCACCCTGCAGTCCTTGTTTTGTCCTGAGTGGGTCTGGTCACCTATTCCCACCAGATGTCTCGCTGTTGAGGCTGAACCAACCAGCAGGAGCTGCAGTAGCTACCGGAGGGCTTCAAGGTTATGTCCTTGGCTTGGTAGTTGGTTTATTTTTTTGTTTTGCTAATTAAATGACCCGATGAGACGCATACGTGGCACTTTTTGTTTGTGAGGCTCACTTTTGCCGAAATCTCTGCAGATATAATTTCTTTTTATCTGAAAAAATAAACTAAACAAAGCAGAGATTATACATGTTGCTCAACACCCAACCTGATTGAAATAGAAATAAAAAGTGAAATAAATACATCAACGTAAGTAAGAATAAACAAAGTTACAAGAGGCAGAAAATAACCACTACAAATTCTATATTTGCCATCATCAAGGTATTTCCTATCCTCTATACAAATATCCAAACTTGCAATCAGGATAATTACAAATGAATATATGATAGAAATAACAGAAAGAAACAATATGAGCTATAAAAATAATAGGTTACAACTTCTATATGCACATGTCTCCATACATAAATCCACCTCTACAAATCTGACGGCAGACATATTCCCTGTGATCAGAACCTTATAATGCAGAAACAATGGCAACAATGACATGTGACACTGATGATAATAATTTTCAGAAACATGGCTTGCGGCATACATGCATAACGCAGATTTAGAACAGTCCAAATATTGAAACAAAAAACACATTTGAAAGAGAGTGGTGTGGGGGAAAAAAAAAACATAATTTCTAAGCCATTGCTGAAGAGATAAAAAAAATGGATTTCACAGCTGTGCATCGAGGCCTTTGATCCTGCCCGACCGCTAACGGCGGTACATCTGTGCGACATGTGTACCCGACGCCCTTTATGCAGAACGGCACGCCGGCGCTGCCCGCGCGTATGTCGCCATGTCAAAATGCACGCGACAGGCAGAAACTCTCCAGAAGAGGTGCAATCATTGACTTCTTGGCCGGCTTGGCGACGCCACACCGCTGCAGTCGGTGTGTGTAGGTATTTATTGTGTGGCTGCTGCAGGCATCGTCTGACACGTGTCAAATTCTAATCTGTGGCGCTGACAGTGTGCTGTACTTTGCACTTGTAGTGGGAGGGGGGAAAAAAATTGACATGAAAGTCCAATAATGTTGGAAATGAAATCCCACTTGAAGTTGGTCTCCACTCTGACAATTTGTTTCCCGGGCTTCAAGATTTTTATAATTGATGCTCAAGCAAGGATGCGACCTTTGTTTTGGTGACAGCACACAATGCCTTTAATATGACCTTAAGTGCCTTTTCCTTTCATCTGCTGCTTATCTAACTTTTGGCATAGTTTGACACATTTTTACAATTTTCTTAAGTTGTTTTTTTTTCTTAATGCACAAATTCAAAATGCCCCCAAAACTACAGTAGGTGGGTAAAAAAAAAAAATGTGTTCACTAAGATTGCAAACGGTAACAACTGCCTGTGCTTTGCAGGTTTGAGTTTGTGTGTGTGGGTGTTTGTATGTGTGCCCAAAGCGCGTGTGTGTGCGTGTGTGCGCGTGTGTGTGTGTGTGTGTGTGTGTGTGTGTGTGTGTGGGTAGATAGTTGAGGTGACATTTCATCCTTGTCATTGCAGGGCTCCAAGCTATGAGGAGGAAATGATTGTAATGATGCAGTTTTGCCATTTGTAATGATGTGTGTCTCCGTGTTTGTTTGTGTGTGTGTGTGTTTGTGTGTGTGTGTGTGTGTGCACGCACGCACACACAGTCCCTGGTGCGGCAGCCGTTGTGTCGGCGTCGGGCTCTGCTGAGGGAAAGCTTCTCCGAGGTGGAGGGGGAGTTCGTGTTCGCCCGATACATCGACTCCGACAACACAGACACCATTGCCGAGTTCCTGGAGCAGTCCGTCCGAGGTGTGTGTCTGTTTGAGGACTGCACACACTTTTGTCCCCCCTCCCCCATCATTGCCTGTCTATAAATTTTTGTGTGTATACTTGTTTCCTCCCATCATATCCCTGTGTGCCTTCAACCTTTTAGTGCGTGTGTGTGTTGTGTGAATGTTTCACTATAGCCGTGCCTTTGTCTGCTGCCTAAATTGTGAAAGAGGTGTGTGTGTGTGTGTGTAGTGGAAGGTGTGTATGTGGTTCCCTGCATAATATGTTAGCACCACAGAGACGGAGCCTGTGAAATGTGTAATTGAATTTTATTTTTTGCCCTGAGTGTGTCTGTTTATGAGGTAGATATGAGTGTACGAGCACTGTGTGTATTTGTTTTGTTCTCCCGTGTCCTTGTCGTGTGTGTGTGTGTGTGTCAGAGGGAGAAACAAAAAACCTTCCATGTATCGAACAAGATAATCTCTTCATTTCCTTTCTGCACAGCGAGAGCTGTTTTAGTGTATTAATGTGTGTGCGTGTGTGTGTAGACTCCTGCGAGGGCCTTATGGTGAAGACTCTGGAGAAGGACGCCACATATGAAATCGCCAAACGCTCTCACAATTGGCTCAAGGTACGTTCATACGTGTGATGTTGGTACACTTTTTTACACCTGATGCTCGCAAACCATGGAATGACGCATTGTTCCCATGATAAACTCACAGCTTCACCTCTCCATAAGTCCAATGGTTTGCTTTCTCATAGAACCATTCAACAGCTTGTTGAAGTATTTCCGCTCGTGCTGATTTCTAATTTCTGGAGGACAAGAAACTTTTTTTTTTTTTTTTGCATTTAGGCCTCGTTCACACCTGAACTGATTTGCACTTTTGAAGCATGATACGACTGTAAAGAACATCCAAAATACTTTCTGTTTCTCATGCTTCTGCCCTCCATTCTTCAGTTGAAGAAGGACTACCTGGAAGGAGTCGGAGACACAGTGGACCTGTGTGTCATCGGTGCCTATCTGGGTAAAGGAAAACGAGCGGGGACGTACGGCGGCTTCCTGCTGGCATGCTACGATGAGGAAAACGAGGAATTCCAGTCCGTCTGCAAGGTTTGTGTGCGCATAACTGTTGGGGAAATGTGCGACTTCGCAGGTTATGTGACAAGCTTCTTCCTGCTGTCAGTATTCAATAGAGATACATTTTTTTTTTCTTTTTGCCTTTTGAAAAAGATTGACAATGCACACACTGAATAATTAATTAATAAACCAATTAACAAGTTTGTCTTCATGCAAACAAGCAGTTATTGTAGACAGGAAGGTTATAAGGTTTTCACATTTTCCAGACCAAGAAAGGAGATTAAAATGCAAAAGAACACTTTCCAATTCATTTACGATTGTTGTTTCTCAGGCATTTAAACTGTTGTTAGGGAGGACTTGGATACAAAAAAAAATCAACCCTTATTTCAGGCCTATTTCCAGGAAATCCGGTGTTGCAGTTGAATCCTACAGTTTAAAAATGTTAATTTCTTTAATTGCATTTTGTCCTGTTGTATTTGATGTACATGGAAGGGTAAACAAAGCAAAAGTCAACCTATCTGTCTCCTCTTGTAAAGCATGCAGCCAATTTTCACCTCAAAGAAGATATAGTGCGTCATATTTATGCATTAGAAGGCCCTGAGGGTTTTGTGTGTGTGCTCTCTTGTTTCTCGTCGGCGCCGTATGTCTTTCAGATGGTTTTGTTTACGGCGCTCCCGGGGATTAGTCGGGTGCAAAGGTTTCTGTCATCATCCCTCCCGTGTGTTTGTGTGTCGTATGTGGACGCTGGGTTCGTGCGGACGCTTCTAAACTGTCTTATTTGCCCTTAAAGTCTGAATTGTGGCCAAATACGTGTCGAGCGTGTCCACATACATGACCACGGGAACAAGCGTGTTTGAGATAATGAGTGTGAATCTCCACCCCCAAGCATAAAGTCTTCCATCTCCATTTAGTTTTTTTTCTTCTTCTTCTTCTTCCCTTGTTACAACTTTTATGTCTTAATCCATGGAAAAGGGGATTTAGCGTGCAGGGAGTTAACACACATTCTCCCAAGCCTCCGCTGTCACACACACACACACACATTCACACCTGAGAGCTCATTGGACACACCCACAGCGTGATGCTTTCTGCCACGGGCCGCTCCAGTGGAGCCAGTAGAAGTGAAAACCCACCATTGGATAACTACGTTAACTTTTCAGGCAGATGTTTGTGGCCCATTCACACTTTTCCCCCCTTTAGTAAATACAATTTTGAGAGGATTTTTTTTTCTGTCAATAGAGTGGCAGACATCATATCTGCACACTTATTCCTACTCTCGCCTCAACCTTACAAAGGCCTTTTCTTTTAAGACTTTTTTTTTTCTTTCTTTCTCCCACACAAGTTTTATTTTACTCCCGTCAGCGTTTTCCAAACTTTCAAGTCTTCACCTCTAAACCGGCGGCCGCTGATTGAACCGCCGGGTCCCCTCAGCATGGCCCTGCCTCAACCAATCGCACCTGCTTTTATCAACTCTTAATTCACACTCTCGGGCTCGGGAGTTCGGACACATTTTGTAGGGACTTTCCAACTCCCGATATCAAATGAAATCGAAGCCAGTACACCCCGGTTATGTGCGAGCAAACTTGGCAGTGACACACTTTGCAAGTTGTGCCGTTGTGTCACCTCCCCCGTGCTCGGCAACTTCTTTTCAACAAAGATATCCAGAAAAGAAACTGCTTCCTTCATACCAAGCCAAAATGAGTTTTTCTGTCACTTGTCAATTTTGACATCATCTGTCTGACACTTTTGTTACTCAAAGGTCAAAAGTAGCTTTGTTGCCCCCTTGGGGGGGGGGTGGTTTGCAGCTATGCCAGACAACAACAACGTAGTAGTTGTGCTCAAATGAGTAAGACAAAGAATGAAATCCATCTAAATTGATCCATCTTTAAGTGGACAAATCCATCCGTCTTCTATGCGGCTGGATAGGCTGGAGGCAGGAGCGGCTGGAGCCGATCCCAGATGACACTGACCAAGTGATGACTAAACTAAAACTAATTATACTTTAATAATCCCCTTGGGGAAATTCCTTTTTCCACATTGACTCATCCGATTTCTAGAATGTGGTGGGCAGCCACATTAAGGCTACCCGGGGAGATGATCATGTTCAATGGTCACGATCAGAGGCACACAGTGGTGAAACTCCCACTCCGAAGTCGGCTTCTCTAGCTCTTAGGCAACCACTTCTCTAAGACTCGTTTACCCAACATTTCAAGTGAAAAAGCATTGTTTTTGCTTTTTCAGTTCAGAAAAGGTTTGTGCTTACACAACACATTTTTGAAAACAATGTCCGTTTACACAAAAATGGCAAACACGCTGAAAACAATGTAGTTTTTAGAGAACATTCCACACATAAACATCGACAATGGTGAGTACACAGACATTTGTATAGACAGACGACCAAGTTGGATTGTAATTGCGGTGACTGTCAACTATAAAACTACACTGGCATCACTGGATTGTTGTTAATGTCCATCTACTTGCACATTTGCAGAAAAACAATTGATTACAGCCGTGGTGCACATGCACAGTCTCAGTGTTTCTGCCGCCTACACTGAGACGAAGTCCTGAGTGTTTTCAGAAAAGTTGCGACAGGGCATTTTTGAAAAGCTCCACCTTGGAAGCCATTTTCAAAAAGTGGCTCCCTGCAACATTGTCGCGTAAACAGACACTCAAAGCGCAATGGGAGTCTCGCGTCTTCACTTGAGAATCTTCAGTGGCCCTGTTATCTTTGGACTGTGTGGATAAACACGCACGCAAAACATGCAATCTCTGTATCGAAAGGCCCCCAAGCCCAAACTTAAACCTCTCTCCCCAAATTGATAAATTTGCCTTAATAAAAAACAAGTCGATCCTAAGCCATCGTTAATCCACCCAGTGGGATATTTCAAACTGTCTTCTTAATATTCACACATTGTATGTCAGATCGAAACAAATCACAATATTTTGACACGTAACAGAGCGAATAGATGATGTTATTGTGGTTTCTGAGTACATAAAAGTCTGCGTTCCCACACACACCTCAACGACTCAAATTCTCAATAAATATTGACATCTGTGATGGTCGGATTTATTTCGCAGTCTCAACAGCTGATAAACAGCATCGCATGCCTCCTCTTCAGTCCTCTCTGTCTGTACAGCAGCCTGTCGAGAACAATATGGCCTGTAGGTCGTCCGTGCAGAATCACTGGAGCTGCAAGAAAACCGACTTCAAAACACGGTTCCAGCCATGTTCGCTAAATCCTCACGTCTTAGTGTGTATTGATGTAAGTTGTGGCGCACATGTTGCATCAGACGCGGGTGAGCTGGACGACTACAAGAAAATACACCCCAACTACCAAAAAGACATGCCATAAGCCTCCCGCAGCACTTCACACGTTCCTCGCAGTTAAGAATGTATGCAATGTCACCGCTGAATCCCCCCCCCCCCTCCTGCGCGCCATGTTTGATCTCCCTCTCACTCCTCAATGTCAGCCGTAAAACAAAGGCAAAGAAACCCCATAAAAAAAATAATCTTGTTGTCCTTGACATGCTGCACTTAAGGAAACCCTTGGATTGTGAGTCTCTGCAGGAGATTAAAGCAGAATTTAACCCACATCTCCAATGTCCCACATGTAGTTTTAACTGCGCAACTTGCTGAAATGTCCTTGAGTGGGAGAAACCCCTCGCTGATTGAGCAGCAAGGCTGCTGCTGGATGGCTGTCCACACGGCTCATGAATAAAAGGACATGTGGAATAAAACCGAAAAGAAAGCAGCGTGGTTGTGGCAGTTCCCGTGATTAAGTAATTTTTACATGCATGTCTAAAGGCAAACAACCTTTTTAAAATGGGCAAGATGGATTATTTACCCCATTATTTAACATGCATTTGTGGGATGAGGAGCAGAACTTGGGCCCCATTTACAACGTATCAAGTGAAAATGCATCGTATTTATTGGTTTTTCTTTCATGTTTACAAAGCAAGGTTTTAAAGACGACAACCACTTTCTGTGAACCCACGCACAGATGTAGAGAACAAAATGCTATAAACATTAAAAATGGCGAGTATATTCGTACGGACAGACGACCAAGTTGGACTGCTATTACATGCGACTGAACTGTAAAACAACGAAGTAAAAAAAATATGGACTGGGAGTCATGGCACTCTGGAGCTCCGCCATCGTTGTTCTTGTTGATCGACTCGCACATGTGCAAAAGAATTATTTACTACGGCAGTTGGAGTAGCAGTGCTCTACACGGAGACGTAGCCGGAGCCAGAGCGTGGAAGTTTTCAGTTTTGACTTCAAAGCCTTTCAATTGGGCTTCGGAAAATTTAAAAAAAATTGTCACATCTCCTCCCATGTTGATCCTATTTTCAGGACTTTGGCCTCAAAAAAGAAGAAAAAAATACCGTTATTGAGAATAAATGCTATTGATTTATAAATCATATACTCTTTGCCACTTTTGACAAGGTTCATACCCACTTCAAAACTATTGGTTTGCATTTTTCTTGCCAACTTTTCTTGAGATGAGTATTGGCTTTTTTGTCAACACTTGTCTTGTTACACAATTTCTCTTTTTTCCTCCTTGAATGGTCCATACAGTTTTCCTCCCAAATAAACCTCCTAAATTAGAGGGGGTTGCAGCTTGATATGGCAGGAATGAGTCACAGCAGCAAGCTTGTTTGGGTGGTTTTGAGAAAAATAAAAGAAAGAAAATCAGGGATCCTATTCGAGAAAAGTGCTGAAGTGAAAGCTGCCAAACAAATAGGACTTGAGCCACACGACCTCCTCTCCACCTTGAAGAAATGGAAAGAAAATCGCCTACACAAATAGCGAGATGAAAAATGCAAGCACATCACTTACATAGAGTAGAAATAACTGGCGAGAAACAGGCAGGAGGAGAGGAAAAGGAGGACGGCAGGCACTGTTGACCTTCCCTTTTATCTCCTACCGAAGCAGAACTCTTGTTTTAAGATGGCATTAATCACAAACGCTAATATACTTCAGAAACGGGGGTTTAATTTTGATAAATCCACCTGGTTCCTCACCTGCTTTCTGTTTGAAATCTCCAAAGTTAGAAACTTTTAAAGTAAGATTAATAAACGGAGCTAAGAAAATGTAGGCTGCTGCCTGGTGACGTTAAAACAGATTAGGGAATTTGGAGAGGTCAGATATATCAACCAGCCTTTAGTTTCTCGGGTGAATTGTTTGTTCATTTCTTCCACTTTATCCAAGTCGGACTTGGTGCGCTGGAGTGAATCCCAGCTGACTCGGGACGAAGGTGGGTTACAACCTAGACAGGTCGCCAGTCCGACATGTCGAACCCAGACGGGCAGGCAGAAAGTCTCACACCCATCAGGGGCAAATGAGCCACAGTCGATAAGACATTTTTCAAGTGCAAAATAACAGTATTATCAATAATAGCAACACAACTTGGTTGTCTTCAGATACGAATATCCATGTACCCCCATTGTTAATGTTTCTAGCATATTGTTTTGTTGTGCCTGTGTGGTTTCATTGTAAAAACAACCAACAGCACCCACTAGTGTCCCAACAGGAAAACTACATCATTTTCTGAAACAAAAAAATGCAAACATGATGTTATCGTTTCAATGGAGCCTATGAATCACCACCTTTGAATGCATGTACTCCACACGTATTTGCCCACGCTGAACCTCGAAACCTCTTGCTACGAAGCATGCGTGCTAACCACTACATCTCTGCGCGGCCTGACTCGTGGATGGCACAAAGCTCCGCCAGTTAAATGAAACGCCTCCGAATCTCCATGAATGCCGTCTTTGACGCATTCTCTAAAAGCCTGCCATGGACACCTGCGGAACACGTCTGTGAACTGGGGGGGGGGGAAATGCTATATTTGCATGGTACACGAGTCTTTCTCTGCTCTCCCTTTCTGTGCACGTCAGCCCGTTAGGTGAGCGCTGCGTCTCGGCGGGTTTCGGGTCTTTTGAGAGGTGACATGACGCTTCAGGCGAAGCAGGCAGACAAGGCTCTGGGGTGTAAGAGGAGGGGGTGGGGGTGAATGCGTCGCTGCCGTGCTGCCAAACGTCTGCTGCCTCACCATCAGGGAATATGTGTATCTGAGTGTGTGTGTGTCTTTCTCATCTCCTTTTGTCTCCCCCAGATTGGGACGGGCTTCAAGGATGAAGATCTGGAGCAGCATTACAAGTTCTTAAAGGTAAAGCGGCACTGCGCTGCTGTCACTCTCACTTGCTCGTTAAAGAAAACACATCTCAACTTGTTCCTTAACATTCATGGCCTCATTTTTTTTTTTTTTACCTCCTTAAAAAGCACCCTGTGCAGCTACAGGTACTTCGTTTTTTCGCAGAATCTCGAAGGATGAGGAACCTCGATGAGTGTGGTGAAGGCTTTCTGGGACTTTTCATAGTATAAGCAGCCAGTCTTCCATTTATTTTGTTATTTATTCCACAACAAATCGAAGGTTTTCGATATCAAAGTGGGATGGTAGCATGTAGTTAGACTGTGGCAACACCTAACGGTACCTTCATTAACCTGAAATGAGCTCATCTACATTCAGAAAGTTTAACATTACGAAGCTCTCTCATACCACCTTAAAGACTGAATCTAAGGTTCAAGACATGAATTCACTGAACGTCTGGAGAACATTTGGCGGAAAACCGTTAAATGTGTTTGACTTGTCCATTTTGTACCGGTGTTGGGTAATGAATTGCTTTTTCAATTTACATTTGAAGAGGTTTGTTCCAGAGCAACAGCAGCAGCAGCATTTGAAGAAATTGGCAACTGCTCTCTGAAAAATGATCGCTGTTTGTGTGAGTGAGAATTCATTCCTGTACTCTGTTGACATTACCGGCTAAGTTTAGACCTGCTTTTTACGGAAATCAGAAGCTTTAGGGAAAAAAACACACTCAATCGTGGCAAAGCTATTCTTAATATCCTTATCATTGTTGTATTTCATAAAGTCAAAGTACACAGCCACTGATACAAACTGCAGCACAGTGCAGAATCACCTCAGTGATTGAGAAGGTGGTATAACCTTTTTTTTTTCTTTTTCTTTTTTTTTTCTCGCCCCCACACACCAATACAGCCCATAGTGTAGTGCTTTGTAATGAAAGTGATGGATGGAGAATTAAGGCGAGCCAGTGGTGTGGCGGCGCTGCTGTGGTTTCAGCACTGCTGCAGGCCGATGGGAATCTCGACAGGGAGACGATTGGCTGTGTTCACACTCCTCTGGGTGGTGAGGTGTTGTGCGGTGCTGTAACGAGGGGAGCTCTTATCCCTCTCTAGCCTTCTCTCTCTCTCTCTCTCTTTAGCCTCCATTCAAAGAACAAAAGGGGAATGTGAGCACAGCGATTAATTCGCAGGCCTTTAATTGGAGGAAAAGGCTAACATTTCAGCTGGACTGTGTCTTCATCAAAGCTGCAGGACAAACAACGAATAGCATTGACCCACGAGCAGGTGTACAAATGTCATCAGATAATGAGCTGAGTAGGATTTTCAAACCTATTCAACTGGGAGTCCGGAGGTGTGAGCTGGCTGCTATCGTCTATCTCCTGTCGCCACATTTCAAACTCTGCGTCAGAAACAAAAGAACACGGAAAAATGGTTGCGGTTACACGGCCGTACTCAGCCTGCGTTTTCCGTTTGTTGCAGACTTGGGCTCAGTTCGCACAGCATTTAAAGTGAAAATGCGTCGTTTTTGCGTTTTCGTTTCAGAAAAGTTTTGCCTTTACATGCCGACGTTTTGAAGATGTGCATTTAGGCCGAAAGGGGAGAAGCGCCCAAACCGATGTGGAAGTTGATGATATTTTTATGATTCCAATTCCATTTTTGACGATTCGGTTTAGAATCAATAGATTCTCATTCGGCAAAGCTTCTGCAGTTTCCTGGAGTTTCACGGCGGATGACGTGCCAACATTGCTGCCGCTGCTGGGTTGAGATTCACTCCGGAGCCCATCGAAAACATGACATTCAGTCAAAGTTATTGCTGCTGTGTGGGCAAATGTTTCTGCTTGTTGGTGGCATTTCCTCCCTCTGATGAAATATCCACTTTGCAAGTTGGCATCTTTTGTCATTAAAATTAACTAAAGTTAAGCACTTGTGCCGCTTGGGAACCATGTTTCTTGCTGCCTCCACGAGTGAATTGAAGTCTCCACCCACATTGCGTAGCTTGCGTGAGACTCGCAACATGCGTGTGGAATAAATAAGGGACAATATGCAAATGATTCCAAGGAATTGAAACACAGAACCGGTTCTCAACAAGATAGGAGACCAATATACTAAAGACATTAACAATGGAAAGTACAGAGACACATTCAGGATTTGTTTATATGACAGCATTTTCAAGTTAAAATGGAAAACTTTGTTTGCCTTTTGAGGGTATGGTGCCAAAACAACAGTGCCACTGAAAATGCAACTTTTTGACAACACTCCAACCTCGTCTCCTGAAACGCTGCTGCTGTGCATGGGCACTACGGCCATCGTAAAAAGTTTTTCTGCACATGCGGACATCGTTTTGAAAATGTGTAAACGTAAAACCTTTCTGAAATGAAAATGCTGAAATTATATTTTCCTTTGAAACATTGTGTAAGCAGGGCTTTAATTAGTTGAAAATTTTTTTTTTTTTTTTTTTTTTTTTTTTACTCTTTTAGGAATTACCAGCAGCCATAATCCATAGTGGACCAAGCCATTCAATTATAATTCTTTGTGAAAACAACTGAAGAGCATCTGCATTTCATTTGACTTCAGCTTTTGCACACTCGAAGTCATTCTCTCAACTGAAACAATCGATCCTAAAATAACTCGGGCCAAAGAAACTGAGTAACATTAACATTAACCTGTATTTGTGCTAATTATCATAAAAAAAAATTAAGAATAGCATTTTTCCCAAGTTACTGGTTATTTTTAAATTAGTAATAACTCAGAAAAATACGCCCTCAATCACTGGATTTCCGCACCATTCATCACCCATTGATTGGTTCATTTCAAGCACAGCAAAATGTTGAGCAGTGGACACAAGCTGTGTACTTCTCCCAGCCACAACAGCTGCACTGATTATAATTGCCGTTTTTTCGAACAAGAAGGAATACTTAAAGGAATATAAATGCACCCAAATCAACCCATATACCTGCATATAAATGGAAAATCATACACATTCATATGCGACCTGTATAGGCACAGTGTAATTATTATGCCCTGGGAGGTGGATGAAACTGCAACCGTTGGGTTTTCCACCCGACACCTCAGTCTTTGCAACAAGCAGCTTATTTATTCTATAGTTGGATGTGAGTTCTTAAGTGAAACAGGGAGGCTAGAAGTTTGAGCCCTGACTGGAGTCGGGTCTTTTCAGCAGCTATATTTCATAAGACTCTACACGCCCACCAGCTCGCTCATTGTAATTCGCTCAGTTGTTTTGAGTGTCTCTTGAATGCCTACAGTATCGATAATGTGTGCGGGCAGAATGGCAGCGAGCTTCCTCTCCCCTGCGTTACTTAACTCGACTGCGGCGGCGTCCACAGAAGTGGGCCGTAGTTAACATGGCGCCATTCCCGAGGCCCATTCGCTCTAATCGTCCTACCAAATGATATGAATCTCTCTCTCTTTTTTTTCTTTTTTTTTTGGCTGTAGAAGAGTAGCGCCTACGCCGATGGGATGGCAGTTCTTCCTCACTCTGCATGCAGAGCAGACGCTCAACACCTCATGAATGTATTTATTTTTTTTAATTAGAGGTGAATTCCAGATAATAAAGCCACGTATTAGGTTTTTCTCATGTAGGTGGATGATAATGTAGCTTTTTGAAATGTAAAAGGAAGCGTGGCAATGTACGACCGGTGCTGCCTCCTGGGATGTGATTGCGCGGCAGCGGCAGGATCCTGCAGGCCGACCAGAGCCACTCTGTCACTGTCTCTTTATCGGGTTCTCCGGGGAATGCATCGCCCACTTTCACACTCCTAATGCATCCGTG